>NC_052309.1:95443469-95747219 GCF_016432855.1 Salvelinus namaycush | reverse complement strand
GAAGCAGAAGGAGAACATATCTTCTAGAACCTCACAGAAAGACTCTAGAACCTCTCCAGACAACATCGGGACAGCAGAGGGACTGCTCTTCTGTCTTCTATGTTCAACATACAGAGAAGGACCCTGCTGGTTGAGATTCCTGCTATGTTGCCTCAGACAGAGCTGAGACCCAGTCTATAGAGGAGACAGAGCTGAGACCCAGTCTGTAGAGGAGACAGAGCTGAGACCCAGTCTATAGAGGAGACAGAGCTGAGACCCAGTCTATAGAGGAGAGAGAGCTGAGACCCAGTCTATAGAGGAGACAGAGCTGAGACCCAGTCTGTAGAGGAGACAGAGCTGAGACCCAGTCTATAGAGGAGACAGAGCTGAGACCCAGTCTATAGAGGAGAGAGAGCTGAGACCCAGTCTATAGAGGAGACAGAGCTGAGACCCAGTCTATAGAGGAGACAGAGCTGAGACCCAGTCTATAGAGGAGACAGAGCTGAGACCCAGTCTGTAGAGGAGACAGAGCTGAGACCCAGTCTATAGAGGAGACAGAGCTGAGACCCAGTCTATAGAGGAGAGAGAGCTGAGACCCAGTCTATAGAGGAGAGAGAGCTGAGACTCAGTCTATAGAGGAGAGACAGAGCTGAGACTCAGTCTATAGAGGAGACAGAGCTGAGACCCAGTCTATAGAGGAGACAGAGCTGAGACCCAGTCTATAGAGGAGACAGAGCTGAGACCCAGTCTATAGAGGAGAGGAGACAGTACTGTCTGTGTGACAGCTGGGAGGAAGGTTCATGGACGGGGTTCTGGAACATGTTAAGTTTTGGAACAGTGTGAGGACGATGCATTGTGATGAGAGAGAGAAAGAGAGGGAGAGAGAGATAGAGAGGGAGGGAGAGAGAGAGAGGGAGGGACACAGAGAGAGAGAACGAGAGAGAGAGAGAGCGAGAGAGAGAGAGGAAGCAGGCAGCTTGTTCAGCTGTTTGAGGGCTCGTAGGGTTAAACCCTGTGGAGGGTTGGCTGACGTGGCCGCAGCAGTCATGGGTTCTTCTCTTCTCTCTCACACACACACCGGGACTGGGGCCATGGACTCTCACACACGCTTGCTGTGGCTGGTCTCTCATCACTCCTGTGGACTGGGAGAGGTTTTCTCCACACACTCACACCGTCCTCTCTGGGACCGGACCCATTCATCGCACACAGACCAGCACCGTACACACACACACGGTGCTCTACCTCAGGGTGGACGGCTGGCCGCTCCGCCACTCCAGCTACTTTATCTTCATCACCACCTTCACCACCATCATCATCATCATCTCTAAATTATGAGGATTCGTCAAGGTACTTGTTTTTAGTTATATGATGCTCTACTCTGTAGGAGTTGACAGATAGACAGACTCTGGGGTTATTTAGGAGGAGTTGAACCATGAATCGAGTCCCAAATGACACCCTATTCCCTACTTAGTGCACTACTTTTGACAAGAGTCATATGAGCCCTGGTCAAAATTAGTGCACTAAATAGAGAATAGGGTGCCAGTTGGGACTAAGACCATGCTAGATGACAGCATAGTGCCTTCAGAGGAGTTTCTGTCTCTTCAGTTTGTTTGAGGAGGATTATGAGTTTGTTTTCTCTGGTCGACTTTTAGAAGTAACATTTTACTTCCCTAGGAGATATATCTTTATTATTACTGAGAGTAAGTGCTTTTAACTGTCTCTCTCTCTCTCTGTTGTTCTGCCTGTCGCACTCCAGGTGTCTTCTGTTTTTATCTCTGTATTCACATTGTATTACTTATGCATTTCTCTTTTAATCTCATTCTGATATTGGGATGTGATGTGTGGTAACAACCCAGACTTTACTGTCTATCTTTATTACTGCCCCTCTCTTCCTCTCTCCCTGTCTCCCTTTCTCCCTCTCTCCCTGTCTCCTTGTCTCCCATTCTCCCTCTCTTCCTCTCTCCTCTCACTGTCTCCCCGTTTCCCTCTCTCCCTGTCTCCGTCTCCCACTCTCCCTCTCTCCCTCTCTCCCCATCTTACTCATCCTCTCTCCCTCTCCATCCCTCTCCTGCTCTCCCTCTCTCCATCTCTCCCTCTCTTCTTCTCGCCCTCTCTTCCTCTCTCCCTCTCTCCCCATCTTACTCATCCTCTCTCCCTCTCCATCCCTCTCCTTCTCTCCCTCTCTCCCTCTCTCCCTCTCGCCCTCTCTTCCTCTCTTCCTCTCTCCCTCCCTTCTTCTCTCCCTCTCTTCCTCTCTCCTTCTCTCCTCCTCTCCCTCTCTTACTTCATCCTCTCTTCATTCTAACAATCTAGAAGTCTAACAATTGCAATGTGTCTAACTCTCTCTCTCCCCCCTCTCTCTGCAGTCCAGCTGTTGAAATCGTCAGAGCTGGGTCGCCACAGTCTACTCTATGTGAAGGAGATAGGGCATGGTTGGTTTGGCAAGGTGAGCTGCACCCCGGATTATTTTCTTAACACATACTAACGACACAGAAACCACTCCTACCAAAGTCTGTAGCTGGGTTCTGATTCGCTACCCTTGTTCCTGAAGTATGCACAAGCTCACTTCCCCTCATGGATGTACAGCAAAGACATTGTTTAAGCATGGACCAGTTAGAGGGAGGTTTTACCATGTATTATACCAGTCCATTCCTGTATTGTTTAATCATGGACCAGTTAGAGGGAGGTTTCACCCTGTGTTATACCAGTCCATTCCTGTATTGTTTAAGCATGGACCAGTTAGAGGGAGGTTTCACCCTGTATTATACCAGTCCATTCCTGTATTGTTTAATCATGGACCAGTTAGAGGGAGGTTTCACCCTGTATTATACCAGTCCATTCCTGCATTGTTTAAGCATGGACCAGTTAGAGGGAGGTTTCACCCTGTATTATACCAGTCCATTCCTGTATTGTTTAAGCATGGACCAGTTAGAGGGAGGTTTCACCCTGTATTATACCAGTCCATTCCTGTATTGTTTAATCATGGACCAGTTAGAGGGAGGTTTCACCCTGTATTATACCAGTCCATTCCTGTATTGTTTAAGCATGGAACAGTTAGAGGGGGGTTTCACCATGTATTATACCAGTCCATTCCTGTATTGTTTAAGCATGGACCAGTTAGAGGGAGGTTTCACCCTGTATTATACCAGTCCATTCCTGTATTGTTTAAGCATGGACCAGTTAGGGGGAGGTTTCACCATGTATTATACCAGTCCATTCCTGTATTGTTTAAGCGTGGACCAGTTAGAGGGAGGTTTCACCCTGTATTATACCAGTCCATTCCTGCATTGTTTAATCATGGACCAGTTAGAGGGAGGTTTCACCCTGTATTATACCAGTCCATTCCTGTATTGTTTAATCATGGACCAGTTAGAGGGAGGTTTCACCCTGTATTATACCAGTCCATTCCTGTATTGTTTAAGCATGGACCAGTTAGAGGGAGGTTTCACCCTGTATTATACCAGTCCATTCCTGTATTGTTTAAGCATGGACCAGTTAGAGGGAGGTTTCACCCTGTATTATACCAGTCCATTCCTGTATTGTTTAAGCATGGACCAGTTAGAGGGAGGTTTCACCATGTATTATACCAGTCCATTCCTGTATTGTTTAAGCATGGACCAGTTAGAGGGAGGTTTCACCCTGTATTATACCAGTCCATTCCTGTATTGTTTAAGCATGGACCAGTTAGAGGGAGGTTTCACCATGTATTATACCAGTCCATTCCTGCATTGTTTAAGCATGGACCAGTTAGAGGGAGGTTTCACCCTGTATTATACCAGTCCATTCCTGTATTGTTTAAGCATGGACCAGTTAGAGGGAGGTTTCACCATAAGTTGGATTAAGGAATAAAGACAGACACCAATGTTAAGTTCAATAGCCTTGTTAAGCATTGTACAAATCCCTACGCCTGGAGTCTGGGGAACAGTCCAACTAGTCGATTACCTATCAACTAGACTCCGTAACAGGAGGTTTCACCCTGTATTATACCAGTCCATTCCTGCATTGTTTAATCATGGACCAGTTAGAGGGAGGTTTCACCCTGTATTATACCAGTCCATTCCTGCATTGTTTAATCATGGACCAGTTAGAGGGAGGTTTCACCCTGTATTATACCAGTCCATTCCTGTATTGTTTAAGCATGGACCAGTTAGAGGGAGGTTTCACCATGTATTATACCAGTCCATTCCTGTATTGTTTAAGCATGGACCAGTTAGAGGGAGGTTTCACCATAAGTTGGATTAAGGAATAAAGACAGACACCAATGTTAAGTTCAATAGCCTTGTTAAGCATTGTACAAATCCCTACGCCTGGAGTCTGGGGAACAGTCCAGCTAGTCGATTACCTATCAACTAGACTCCGTAACATCATCCTTTTCAATAGAAAGTGCAAACATAACGGCATAACATTGAGTTCTTAACAGTCAAGTCATAACAATTGAAAAGCATGACATTTTCTTTTTACTTCAGCTGTCATCTTCCTTTTTTAAATTTTTTAAATTTTTGAAATATTTTTTTAAATTAACAGACAACAAGTTAAGTCTCTTGCTTACAGAGTAAGCCTGTCCGGTGGCTTGCACAGCCGACCCACCCGTGAGTAAGTATTGGCTCTGACAGGGGTAGGATTAGGGCCACGAGCTGGAGAGTTTGGTGGGGTAGAAGCTTCACCTTCAGTTGGCTCATGTCTCAATTCTGCACCCCTTACCCTTAGGCCTGGACTGTGATCCAGCTCATCTAGGTGAGTGTATGGCATGTTCTGGTTTGTCTGCTCTGCTACGCGCAGATCCACCCGATTGCGACGATAGAGGGAGCCACCAACATCCACCAGGTAAGAACGTGGTGCAACTCTCTGTAGGCATGTGCCCAGCCTCCAAAGTCCTGTGTGGTCTCCCGGCAGCGGTTTCATCCTTATAGTTTCACCCACCTCCAGCTCTGGTAGGTCTCGAGCAGTCCGGTCGTAGAAGCACTTAGCGAGCTGCTTTCTGTGACGCAGTTTGTCCGTGACGCCAACCATGACGCAGGGCTCAAGTAGCTTGTTAGCTACGGGGATAGTAGTCTTCAGACGTCTGGACAGAAGGCGTTGTGCTGGGCTGCTGTCCATGTTTTCGGTGGGTGTGTTCCTCCACTGTAAGATCGCTTTCCATGGGTCGTTGCTGTCGCGCAAGGCCCTGCTTAACAGGTTTTTTGCAATCTTGACAGCTGATTCTGCCTTGCCATTTGCTTTTGGGTGTCTTGGAGAGGAGGTCACGTGGTCAAACTCCCATTCTGAGGCGAAACGCTTGAACTGTGCAGTGAATTGTGGGCCATTGTCCGTGATTACCTTGTCAGGCTGACCTTGCCTTGCAAACTGCGCCTTGCAGCGCTTTATGACCGTCTCTGCAGACAAGTCAGGGAGCAGTTCAATTTCCCAAAAGTCAGAGTAATGATCAACGAGGAGAAGATAGTCCTTTTGTCTGTGGCTGAATAAGTCCATGCTGATGATTTGCCAGGCCCTTGTGGGCAGTTCGTGTGACATCATGGTTTCCTTTTGCTGTTCATGAGCGTACTCGTTGCATGTGGTACAGTTGCTGACAAAGTCTTTAATTTCTGCTTGCATGTTTGGCCAGTATAATGTTTCACGAGCCTGACGGTAGCATGCGTCACCTCCAACGTGACTGGAGTGTATGCGGGTAAGCATCTCTGGACGTAGTGATTTGGGAATAATGACCTTCTGACCTCTGAACAAGACGCCATTTTGCACACTGATCTCATCTCGAAAGGTCCAGTATTCTCTCACTGTGAAAGGTGTCTCCTCTTTCAGATATGGCCAACCTGCGAGAGCCATGGACTTCAGTGACTGTAGGTGTTCGTCCTTGTCAGTATGTTGCCTGATCTGGGCTAGGCGGTGATCTGTCACGTTTAAGTAGTCTGCCTGATTGATCTGTTGAACATCTTGTTGTTCCTGCTGTAGCGAACAGATGGCCTGCCGCTGATAGGCAGTGCCTCTACCTGTACATTGTGCTGTTGCCCTGCTCAGTGTGTCGCTGATGTACATCTCAGGTCCTGGCTTGTAAATGACCTTCAGGCTGTAGTTTTGCAGAGTCAGGAGCATACTTTGAAGCCTCTTGGGCGCGTTGAGGAGAGGTTTACTGAATATGGCAATGAGTGGTTTGTGGTCAGTTTCAGCGGTGACCAGCTCTCGACCATATAAGTAGTGATGGAATCGCTGGCAGGAGAAGACGATGCTGAGGCACTCTTTCTCAATTTGTGCATAGTTTTGTTCGGTGGGGGTGAGCGCTCTCGAGGCAAACGCAACGGGCTGGCCTTCCTGCATAAGGCAGCATCCAAGTCCCCTTTGGCTAGAGTCGCTCTGGATTGTGACAGGCTTCGTGACGTCGTAGTAGCGCAACACTGGCATGGATGAAGCCAGAGATTTCATCTCCTGCACTGCGGCCTCGTGCTTGGGTAGCCAGTGCCATGGTGTGTCTTTGTCCAGCAACCGGCGCAGAGGCTCACAGACTGCTGATAGGTGTGGCATGAACTTTGCAAGATAGTTTGCAAAGCCAATGAGACGCTGTACTCCTTTTGCATCAGACGGGTTTGGCATGTCGAGGATCGCTTGGACCTTGTCTGGGTCCGGCTTCAGGCCTTTTACCGAGAGAATGTGGCCATGGAAGTGGACGTCTTTCACCTTGAACTGCAGCTTCTTCAGGCCAAGACGAAGCTTAACTGATCGGCAGCGCTCCATCAGTGCCAGGAGCTTCACATCGTGGTCGCGTTCTGCTTCTTCGTCTGTTTCACCACAGCCTACGATCAGGATATCATCGGCGATGGGTTCAATGCCCTTGAGCCCAGCCAGTAACTCGTGCTGCTTGCGTTGGTATACCTCAGGCGCCACTGAGACACCAAACGGGAGCTTGAGCCAGCGTTTCCGACCCCAGGGGGTCCAGAAGGTAGTCATGAAGCTGCTTTCTTCGTCCAGCTTGCATTGAAGGAATGCATCTCGGGCATCCACCAAGGTGAAAATCCTGGCCTTGGGAAGCTTATAGAGGACATCCTCTAGTGTCGGCATGATGTAGTGGGATCGTTTCAGTGCTTGGTTCAGATGCTTTGGGTCGATGCAGACCCTCAGCTTCTCTGGTTTTTTCACTATGACCATATTGCTGATCCAGTCAGTTGGTTCAGTCACAGATGTCATGTGGCCATCGGCCTCATACTTGTCCAGCTGGGCCTTCACAGCCACTTTCATTGCAATGGGCACATTGCGAGGAGCACACTGGACTGGAGTAATGCTCTCATCCACTTCAAAGTGTACCTCCCCAGGCACTGATTCAACGGGCATGTTGAATACATCGTCATATCTGCTGAGTAGTTGTTCTTTGGACAGGGGTCCATGCTGGACATGATCCACAATGTGCAGGTCATTTGGTACAGTGAACTGCATCAGTCCCAGGCGTTCGCATGTAGAGCCTGAGAGGAGAGGATTTTGACTGGTTTTCACAATCTCAAACTCCAGCTTGTGTTTGCGTCCCCGAATAACACATTCGGTCTCAAAGGTGCCCATAGAGCTCATTAGTTCTCCTGAGTACAGCTTTAGTCTAGTATCGCTGGGAAATAGATGTGTGTCAGGTGCCAGATTGATTTTGTCTTTGTAGCTCATTACGTTGCATGTAGCACCCGAATCCAGTTGACATTGTTGTTGCTTGTTGTGTAATCGTAGTGTCACAAACCATTTCTTCCCTCTTGAGTGTACAGCCCCAATGGATTCATGCATGTAAATGTCACTTTCACTGTTCAGCTCTGAACATTGAGTAACATCATCAACACAGTGAATCTTGCCCTCACTCACCCTTCTTTTGCTTTTGAGACACACTTTTGCAAAGTGATTATTAGTTCCACAAGCTCTGCATGGTTTTCCATAGGCCGGGCAGTGCTCTTTGCCACGTGTGTGTGTATTCCCACAGTATTTACATGCTACGGGGCTCTCTGTGTTCACCGTTCGTGGTGAATTACTCTGCCTCGATTGGTTTTGTCTGAATGTCTGCCTAGCAACAGCGTGAACAGTATCAACGTCGGAGCGTGGGGTTTCCGTTTCCATTGCTCTCATTCTCATGTCAGTGACTTCAGCAGTGCGGCACATTTCGATGGCAGTTACTAATGTTAAGCCTCTCTCTCTCAGTAGACGCCGGCGCGTATTCTCATTTGCAATTCCCAGTACTATTTTGTCACGAATCAGTTCATCTTTCAATCCCCCGTATTCACAAGTGGCGGATTTCTCTCTCAAACGGGTTACAAAGTTGTGTACTGACTCACCCTCTTCCTGTTTGCAGCTTCCGAAAACGAACCGCTCGTAAATTACGTTTCTGGCGGGTTTGAAGTAATTCTCCAATGCATCCAATATAGCCTTTGCATCACACTGTTGTCGTGCCGTGAGGGTGAGATTGTGCCGGTAGATATGCCTGCATTTGCTGCCCATTAAACTCCTCAGAGTTGCCGCTTGTACCTCGTTGGGTTTCTCATGTAGACCGGTCGCCAGCGCATAGTCCTCGAATTCATCCCTGAAGTTGTCCCAATTAGTATTCCAGTCCCCTGTGAGAACCATGTGATTTGGTGGCGGAATGTTCGCTGCCATAGCAATGGAATAGGAGATTTCTTTGCCTTCAGTCATGGAGGTAGGTAGTGATGCTAGCTAGCCAGCTAACAACGAGTTGATCAGTGTTGTGAGTAGGAAACGGCTTGTGTTCGCATATGGAACGTAACTGCGCCTATACTGTACTTAGCTACAAAAATAACAAACGTGTGTTTTCCGAGCCACTTCTGATACCAAGTTTCTGTATGATAAGTTGGATTAAGGAATAAAGACAGACACCAATGTTAAGTTCAATAGCCTTGTTAAGCATTGTACAAATCCCTACGCCTGGAGTCTGGGGAACAGTCCAGCTAGTCGATTACCTATCAACTAGACTCCGTAACAGGAGGTTTCACCCTGTATTATACCAGTCCATTCCTGCATTGTTTAATCATGGACCAGTTAGAGGGAGGTTTCACCATGTATTATACCAGTCCATTCCTGCATTGTTTAATCATGGACCAGTTAGAGGGAGGTTTCACCCTGTATTATACCAGTCCATTCCTGTATTGTTTAAGCATGGACCAGTTAGAGGGAGGTTTCACCATGTATTATACCAGTCCATTCCTGTATTGTTTAAGCATGGACCAGTTAGAGGGAGGTTTCACCATGTATTATACCAGTCCATTCCTGCATTGTTTAAGCATAGACCAGTTAGAGGGAGGTTTCACCCTGTATTGTACCAGTCCATTCCTGTATTGTTTAAGCATGGACCAGTTAGGGGGAGGTTTCACCATGTATTATACCAGTCCATTCCTGTATTGTTTAAGCATGGACCAGTTAGAGGGAGGTTTCACCATGTATTATACCAGTCCATTCCTGTATTGTTTAAGCATGGACCAGTTAGAGGGAGGTTTCACCATGTATTATACCAGTCCATTCCTGCATTGTTTAAGCATGGACCAGTTAGAGGGAGGTTTCACCCTGTATTATACCAGTCCATTCCTGTATTGTTTAAGCATGGACCAGTTAGAGGGAGGTTTCACCATGTATTATACCAGTCCATTCCTGCATTGTTTAAGCGTAGACCAGTTAGAGGGAGGTTTCACCATGTATTATACCAGTCCATTCCTCTATTGTTTAAGCATGGACCAGTTAGAGGGAGGTTTCACCATGTATTATACCAGTCCATTCCTGCATTGTTTAAGCGTGGACCAGTTAGAGGGAGGTTTCACCATGTATTATACCAGTCCATCCCTGTATTGTTTAAGCATGGACCAGTTAGAGGGAGGTTTCACCATGTATTATACCAGTCCATTCCTGCATTGTTTAAGCATGGACCAGCTACTGTAAGTTGCTCTGGATAAGATCGTCTGCTAAATGACAAAACATTTCAATGTAAAATGTTCTGAGGGTGAGTGAGAGAATGAGTGTACACTTTAGTGAGAATAAAGGTAAAGATTGGGACAAGACGGCAGCCTGTGTCTTACCCTATATCCTCCCTCTTCCTGCTTTCCTCCATGTTACTGTCAGCATCCCAAATGGCACCATATTCCCTATATAGTGCACTACTTTGGCCCAAAGCCCTCTGTCTCTCCCTGTCTCTCTCTCTGTTTCTCTCTCTGTCTCTCTCTCTGTCTTTCTCTCTGTCTCTCTCTCTGTCTTTCTCTCTGTCTTTCTCTCTGTCTTTCTCTCTGTTGCCCCCTGTGTGTGTGTGTTTGTCTGTCTGTCTGTGTGTGTGTCTGTCTGTGTGTCTGTGTGTCTCTGTCTGTCTGTCTGTCTGTCTGTCTGTCTGTCTGTCTGTCTGTCTGTCTGTCTGTCTGTCTGTCTGTCTGTCTGTCTGTCTGTCTGTCTGTCTGTCTGTCTGTCTGTCTGTCTAGGTTATCTTGGGGGAGGTGAATGCAGGTCTCAGGTAGTGGTAAAGGAACTGATCTCTGTCTCTCTGTCTGTGTCTCTGTGGGTCCTGTTTTAGGTTATCTTGGGGAAGGTGAATGCAGGTCTCAGGTAGTGGTAAAGGAACTGATCTCTGTCTCTCTGTCTGTGTCTCTGTGGGTCCTGTTTTAGGCTATCTTCAGGAAGGTGAATGCAGGTCTCAGGTAGTGGTAAAGGAACTGATCTCTGTCTCTCTGTCTGTGTCTCTGTGGGTCCTGTTTTAGGCTATCTTCAGGAAGGTGAATGCAGGTCTCAGGTAGTGGTAAGGGAACTGATCTCTGTCTCTCTGTCTGTGTCTCTGTGGGTCCTGTCTAGGTTCTCTTAGGGGAGGTGAATGCAGGTCTCAGCACCACCCAGGTGGTGGTCAAGGAGCTGAAGGCCAGTGCCAGTGTCCAGGACCAGATGCACTTCCTGGAAGAGGCACAGCCATACCGGTCAGAACCACAACAATATGGATCTCATACCCTGTATACCCCACCCTTTGCATCCAGTACAATTAATTAATTAATTAATCAATCAATTGGTGAATGAATGAATGCCTATACATGGTTATCCTGCTACCTCTTTCCATGTGTTCTGACTGTATGTTCACTATAAACTATGACAGTAAACGTGACTGTTGAACTATGACCCATCTCCTCTACCACCCCCTTCCCCCAGTGCCCTCCAGAACCCAGCCCTCCTGCAGTGCCTGGCACAGTGCTCAGAGGTTACACCCTACCTACTGGTCATGGAGTTCTGTCCTCTGGTGAGAGAAACCTCCCCTAGCCCCCTAACCCCCTAAACCCTAACCCCTATCTCAGAGGTCACAACCACCTGCCATATGGAGTTCTCTGGTGAGATGGATACTTGCTCCCCCTGTTGGTGGAATACAGTATTGCTAACAGACATAGAAGGGGAAGTGGATGAGAGCAAGTTTTGACGGGTTATTATACAGACATATATTACAAACATAGGTTTGTGTGTCACAAATGGCATCCTATATTCATATCTACTGCACTACTTTTGACCATATTCCCTATATAGTGCACTAGGGAATATGGTGATATAGAGTGCCAAATAATTTTATGACATCACTTCCTGTCCTGGTCATCAGGGCGACCTGAAGAGTTACCTGCGCAGCTGTCGGGCGGCTGACTCCGTGACCCCTGATCCCCTGACCCTCCAGCGAATGGCGTGCGAGATTGCCTCGGGCCTGCTGCACCTGCACAAACACAACTTCATTCACAGGTGGGTTAGTAGACACCTGCACAAACACAACTTCATTCACAGGTGGGTTAGTGAACACTTTCACAAACACAACTTCATTCACAGGTGGGTTAGTGGACACCTGCACAAATACAACTTCATTCACAGGTGGGTTAGTGGACACCTGCACAAACACAACTTCATTCACAGGTGGGTTAGTAGACACCTGCACAAACACAACTTCATTCACAGGTGGGTTAGTGGACACCTGCACAAACACAACTTCATTCACAGGTGGGTTAGTGGACACCTTCACAAACACAACTTCATTCACAGGTGGGTTAGTGGACACCTGCACAAACACAACTTCATTCACAGGTGGGTTAGTGGACACCTTCACAAACACAACTTCATTCACAGGTGGGTTAGTGGACACCTTCACAAACACAACTTCATTCACAGGTGGGTTAGTGGACACCTTCACAAACACAACTTCATTGACAGGTGGGTTAGTGGACACCTTCACAAACACAACTTCATTCACAGGTGGGTTAGTGGACACCTGCACAAACACAACTTCATTCACAGGTGGGTTAGTGGACACCTGCACAAACACAACTTCATTCACAGGTGGGTTAGTGGACACCTGCACAAACACAACTTCATTCACAGGTGGGTTAGTGGACACCTTCACAAACACAACTTCATCCACAGGTGGGTTAGTGGACACCTGCACAAACACAACTTCCTTACGAACTCGAGACCAAATGAAAGTCCTAGAACATATCAATCATTCCAAAGCAATATGTTTCTGATATGTTGTAGTGAAGAGCAACGATATATACACTGTATGTACGGTAGCATACATGTTGTAGTGAAGGGCAACGATATATACGCTGTATGTACGGTACCATACATGTTGTAGTGAAGGGCAACGATATATACGCTGTATGTACGGTACCATACATGTTGTAGTGAAGGGCAACGATATATACGCTGTATGTACGGTAGCATACATGTTGTAGTGAAGGGCAACGATATATACGCTGTATGTACGGTACCATACATGTTGTAGTGAAGGGCAACGATATATACGCTGTATGTACGGTAGCATACATGTTGTAGTGAAGAGCAACGATATATACGCTGTATGTACGGTACCATACATGTTGTAGTGAAGAGCAACGATATATACGCTGTATGTACGGTAGCATACATGTTGTAGTGAAGGGCAACGATATATACGCTGTATGTACGGTACCATACATGTTGTAGTGAAGAGCAACGATGTATACGCTGTATGTACGGTACCATACATGTTGTAGTGAAGAGCAACGATATATACGCTGTATGTACGGTAGCATACATGCTGTAGTGAAGAGCAACGATATATACGCTGTATGTACGGTAGCATACATGTTGTCGTGAAGGGCAACGATATATACGCTGTATGTACGGTAGAATACATGTTGTCGTGAAGGGCAACGATATATACGCTGTATGTACGGTACCATACATGTTGTAGTGAAGAGCAACGATATATACGCTGTATGTACGGTAGCATACATGTTGTAGTGAAGGGCAACGATATATACGCTGTATGTACGGTAGCATACATGTTGTAGTGAAGGGCAACGATATATACGCTGTATGTACGGTAGCATACATGTTGTAGTGAAGAGCAACGATATATACGCTGTATGTACGCCGTATGTACGGTACCATACATGTTGTAGTGAAGAGCAACGATATATACGCTGTATGTACGGTACCATACATGTTGTAGTGAAGGGCAACGATATATACGCTGTATGTACGGTAGCATACATGTTGTAGTGAAGGGCAACGATATATACGCTGTATGTACGGTAACATACATGTTGTAGTGAAGGGCAACGATATATACGCTGTATGTACGGTAGCATACATGTTGTAGTGAAGGGCAACGATATATACGCTGTATGTACGGTAGCATACATGTTGTAGTGAAGAGCAACGATATATACGCTGTATGTACGGTAGCATACATGTTGTAGTGAAGGGCAACGATATATACGCTGTATGTACGATACCATACATGTTGTAGTGAAGGGCAACGATATATACGCTGTATGTACGGTAGCATACATGTTGTAGTGAAGAGCAACGATATATACGCTGTATGTACGGTAGCATACATGTTGTAGTGAAGGGCAACGATATATACGCTGTATGTACGGTAGCATACATGTTGTAGTGAAGGGCAACGATATATACGCTGTATGTACGGTAACATACATGTTGTAGTGAAGAGCAACGATATATACGCTGTATGTACGGTACCATACATGTTGTAGTGAAGGGCAACGATATATACGCTGTATGTACGGTAACATACATGTTGTAGTGAAGAGCAACGATATATACGCTGTATGTACGGTACCATACATGTTGTAGTGAAGAGCAACGATATATACGCTGTATGTACGGTACCATACATGTTGTAGTGAAGAGCAACGATATATACGCTGTATGTACGGTACCATACATGTTGTAGTGAAGAGCAACGATATATACGCTGTATGTACGGTAGCATACATGTTGTCGTGAAGGGCAACGATATATACGCTGTATGTACGGTAGAATACATGTTGTAGTGAAGGGCAACGATATATACGCTGTATGTACGGTAGCATACATGTTGTAGTGAAGAGCAACGATATATACGCTGTATGTACGGTACCATACATGTTGTAGTGAAGGGCAACGATATATACGCCGTATGTACGGTAACATACATGTTGTAGTGAAGAGCAACGATATATACGCTGTATGTACGGTAACATACATGTTGTAGTGAAGGGCAACGATATATACGCTGTATGTACGGTAACATACATGTTGTAGTGAAGGGCAACGATATATACGCTGTATGTACGGTAGCATACATGTTGTAGTGAAGGGCAACGATATATACGCTGTATGTACGGTAGCATACATGTTGTAGTGAAGAGCAACGATATATACGCTGTATGTACGGTAGCATACATGTTGTAGTGAAGGGCAACGATATATACGCTGTATGTACGATACCATACATGTTGTAGTGAAGGGCAACGATATATACGCTGTATGTACGGTAGCATACATGTTGTAGTGAAGAGCAACGATATATACGCTGTATGTACGGTAACATACATGTTGTAGTGAAGAGCAACGATATATACGCTGTATGTACGGTAGCATACATGTTGTAGTGAAGGGCAACGATATATACGCTGTATGTACGATACCATACATGTTGTAGTGAAGGGCAACGATATATATACGCTGTATGTACGGTACAATACATGTTGTAGTGAAGGGCAACGATATATACGCTGTATGTACGATACCATACATGTTGTAGTGAAGGGCAACGATATATACGCTGTATGTACGGTACCATACATGTTGTCGTGAAGGGCAACGATATATACGCTGTATGTACGGTAACATACATGTTGTAGTGAAGGGCAACGATATATACGCTGTATGTACGGTAACATACATGTTGTAGTGAAGAGCAACGATATATACGCTGTATGTACGGTAACATACATGTTGTAGTGAAGAGCAACGATATATACGCTGTATGTACGGTAGCATACATGTTGTAGTGAAGGGCAACGATATATACGCTGTATGTACGGTAGCATACATGTTGTAGTGAAGGGCAACGATATATACGCTGTATGTACGGTACCATACATGTTGTAGTGAAGAGCAACGATATATACGCTGTATGTACGGTAGCATACATGTTGTAGTGAAGGGCAACGATATATACGCTGTATGTACGGTAACATACATGTTGTAGTGAAGGGCAACGATATATACGCTGTATGTACGGTAGCATACATGTTGTAGTGAAGGGCAACGATATATACGCTGTATGTACGGTAACATACATGTTGTAGTGAAGAGCAACGATATATACGCTGTATGTACGGTACCATACATGTTGTAGTGAAGGGCAACGATATATACGCTGTATGTACGGTAACATACATGTTGTAGTGAAGGGCAACGATATATACGCTGTATGTACGGTAGCATACATGTTGTAGTGAAGAGCAACGATATATACGCTGTATGTACGGTAGCATACATGTTGTAGTGAAGAGCAACGATATATACGCTGTATGTACGGTAGCATACATGTTGTAGTGAAGAGCAACGATATATACGCTGTATGTACGGTACCATACATGTTGTAGTGAAGGGCAACGATATATACGCTGTATGTACGGTAGCATACATGTTGTAGTGAAGAGCAACGATATATACGCTGTATGTACGGTACCATACATGTTGTAGTGAAGGGCAACGATATATACGCTGTATGTACGCCGTATGTACGGTAGCATACATGTTGTAGTGAAGAGCAACGATATATACGCTGTATGTACGGTAGCATACATGTTGTAGTGAAGGGCAACGATATATACGCTGTATGTACGGTAGCATACATGTTGTAGTGAAGAGCAACGATATATACGTCGTATGTACGGTAGCATACATGTTGTAGTGAAGGGCAACGATATATACGCTGTATGTACGGTACCATACATGTTGTAGTGAAGGGCAACGATATATACGCTGTATGTACGGTAGCATACATGTTGTAGTGAAGAGCAACGATATATACGCTGTATGTACGGTAGCATACATGTTGTAGTGAAGGGCAACGATATATACGCTGTATGTACGATACCATACATGTTGTAGTGAAGGGCAACGATATATACGCTGTATGTACGGTAGCATACATGTTGTAGTGAAGGGCAACGATATATACGCTGTATGTACGGTAACATACATGTTGTAGTGAAGGGCAACGATATATACGCTGTATGTACGGTAGCATACATGTTGTAGTGAAGGGCAACGATATATACGCTGTATGTACGGTAGCATACATGTTGTAGTGAAGAGCAACGATATATACGCTGTATGTACGGTAGCATACATGTTGTAGTGAAGGGCAACGATATATACGCTGTATGTACGATACCATACATGTTGTAGTGAAGGGCAACGATATATACGCTGTATGTACGGTACCATACATGTTGTAGTGAAGAGCAACGATATATACGCTGTATGTACGGTAACATACATGTTGTAGTGAAGAGCAACGATATATACGCTGTATGTACGGTACCATACATGTTGTAGTGAAGGGCAACGATATATACGCTGTATGTACGATACCATACATGTTGTAGTGAAGGGCAACGATATATACGCTGTATGTACGGTACCATACATGTTGTCGTGAAGGGCAACGATATATACGCTGTATGTACGGTAACATACATGTTGTAGTGAAGGGCAACGATATATACGCTGTATGTACGGTAACATACATGTTGTAGTGAAGAGCAACGATATATACGCTGTATGTACGGTACCATACATGTTGTAGTGAAGGGCAACGATATATACGCTGTATGTACGGTAACATACATGTTGTAGTGAAGAGCAACGATATATACGCTGTATGTACGGTAGCATACATGTTGTAGTGAAGGGCAACGATATATACGCTGTATGTACGGTAGCATACATGTTGTAGTGAAGGGCAACGATATATACGCTGTATGTACGGTACCATACATGTTGTAGTGAAGAGCAACGATATATACGCTGTATGTACGGTAGCATACATGTTGTAGTGAAGGGCAACGATATATACGCTGTATGTACGGTAACATACATGTTGTAGTGAAGGGCAACGATATATACGCTGTATGTACGGTAGCATACATGTTGTAGTGAAGGGCAACGATATATACGCTGTATGTACGGTAACATACATGTTGTAGTGAAGAGCAACGATATATACGCTGTATGTACGGTACCATACATGTTGTAGTGAAGGGCAACGATATATACGCTGTATGTACGGTAACATACATGTTGTAGTGAAGGGCAACGATATATACGCTGTATGTACGGTAGCATACATGTTGTAGTGAAGAGCAACGATATATACGCTGTATGTACGGTAGCATACATGTTGTAGTGAAGGGCAACGATATATACGCTGTATGTACGGTACCATACATGTTGTAGTGAAGGGCAACGATATATACGCTCTATGTACGGTACCATACATGTTGTAGTGAAGGGCAACGATATATACGCTGTATGTACGGTAGCATACATGTTGTAGTGAAGAGCAACGATATATACGCTGTATGTACGGTAGCATACATGTTGTAGTGAAGGGCAACGATATATACGCTGTATGTACGATACCATACATGTTGTAGTGAAGGGCAACGATATATACGCTGTATGTACGGTAGCATACATATTGTAGTGAAGGGCAACGATATATACGCTGTATGTACGGTAACATACATGTTGTAGTGAAGGGCAACGATATATACGCTGTATGTACGGTAGCATACATGTTGTAGTGAAGAGCAACGATATATACGCTGTATGTACGGTAGCATACATGTTGTAGTGAAGGGCAACGATATATACGCTGTATGTACGATACCATACATGTTGTAGTGAAGGGCAACGATATATACGCTGTATGTACGGTAGCATACATGTTGTAGTGAAGGGCAACGATATATACGCTGTATGTACGGTAACATACATGTTGTAGTGAAGGGCAACGATATATACGCTGTATGTACGGTAGCATACATGTTGTAGTGAAGGGCAACGATATATACGCTGTATGTACGGTAGCATACATGTTGTAGTGAAGAGCAACGATATATACGCTGTATGTACGGTAGCATACATGTTGTAGTGAAGGGCAACGATATATACGCTGTATGTACGATACCATACATGTTGTAGTGAAGGGCAACGATATATACGCTGTATGTACGGTACCATACATGTTGTAGTGAAGAGCAACGATATATACGCTGTATGTACGGTAACATACATGTTGTAGTGAAGAGCAACGATATATACGCTGTATGTACGGTAGCATACATGTTGTAGTGAAGGGCAACGATATATACGCTGTATGTACGATACCATACATGTTGTAGTGAAGGGCAACGATATATATACGCTGTATGTACGGTACCATACATGTTGTAGTGAAGGGCAACGATATATACGCTGTATGTACGATACCATACATGTTGTAGTGAAGGGCAACGATATATACGCTGTATGTACGGTACCATACATGTTGTCGTGAAGGGCAACGATATATACGCTGTATGTACGGTAACATACATGTTGTAGTGAAGGGCAACGATATATACGCTGTATGTACGGTAACATACATGTTGTAGTGAAGAGCAACGATATATACGCTGTATGTACGGTACCATACATGTTGTAGTGAAGGGCAACGATATATACGCTGTATGTACGGTAACATACATGTTGTAGTGAAGAGCAACGATATATACGCTGTATGTACGGTAGCATACATGTTGTAGTGAAGGGCAACGATATATACGCTGTATGTACGGTAGCATACATGTTGTAGTGAAGGGCAACGATATATACGCTGTATGTACGGTAACATACATGTTGTAGTGAAGGGCAACGATATATACGCTGTATGTACGGTAGCATACATGTTGTAGTGAAGGGCAACGATATATACGCTGTATGTACGGTAACATACATGTTGTAGTGAAGAGCAACGATATATACGCTGTATGTACGGTACCATACATGTTGTAGTGAAGGGCAACGATATATACGCTGTATGTACGGTAACATACATGTTGTAGTGAAGGGCAACGATATATACGCTGTATGTACGGTAGCATACATGTTGTAGTGAAGGGCAACGATATATACGCTGTATGTACGATACCATACATGTTGTAGTGAAGGGCAACGATATATATACGCTGTATGTACGGTACCATACATGTTGTAGTGAAGGGCAACGATATATACGCTGTATGTACGATACCATACATGTTGTAGTGAAGGGCAACGATATATACGCTGTATGTACGGTACCATACATGTTGTCGTGAAGGGCAACGATATATACGCTGTATGTACGGTAACATACATGTTGTAGTGAAGGGCAACGATATATACGCTGTATGTACGGTAACATACATGTTGTAGTGAAGAGCAACGATATATACGCTGTATGTACGGTACCATACATGTTGTAGTGAAGGGCAACGATATATACGCTGTATGTACGGTAACATACATGTTGTAGTGAAGAGCAACGATATATACGCTGTATGTACGGTAGCATACATGTTGTAGTGAAGGGCAACGATATATACGCTGTA
Source organism: Salvelinus namaycush (assembly GCF_016432855.1). NCBI lineage: Eukaryota > Metazoa > Chordata > Actinopteri > Salmoniformes > Salmonidae > Salvelinus > Salvelinus namaycush. Next base: position 95,727,297 of record NC_052309.1, on the reverse strand, counting down.
TGTACGGTAGCATACATGTTGTAGTGAAGGGCAACGATATATACGCTGTATGTACGGTACCATACATGTTGTAGTGAAGAGCAACGATATATACGCTGTATGTACGGTAGCATACATGTTGTAGTGAAGGGCAACGATATATACGCTGTATGTACGGTAACATACATGTTGTAGTGAAGGGCAACGATATATACGCTGTATGTACGGTAGCATACATGTTGTAGTGAAGGGCAACGATATATACGCTGTATGTACGGTAACATACATGTTGTAGTGAAGAGCAACGATATATACGCTGTATGTACGGTACCATACATGTTGTAGTGAAGGGCAACGATATATACGCTGTATGTACGGTAACATACATGTTGTAGTGAAGGGCAACGATATATACGCTGTATGTACGGTAGCATACATGTTGTAGTGAAGAGCAACGATATATACGCTGTATGTACGGTAGCATACATGTTGTAGTGAAGGGCAACGATATATACGCTGTATGTACGGTACCATACATGTTGTAGTGAAGGGCAACGATATATACGCTCTATGTACGGTACCATACATGTTGTAGTGAAGGGCAACGATATATACGCTGTATGTACGGTAGCATACATGTTGTAGTGAAGAGCAACGATATATACGCTGTATGTACGGTACCATACATGTTGTAGTGAAGGGCAACGATATATACGCTGTATGTACGGTAGCATACATGTTGTAGTGAAGAGCAACGATATATACGCTGTATGTACGGTACCATACATGTTGTAGTGAAGGGCAACGATATATACGCTGTATGTACGCCGTATGTACGGTAGCATACATGTTGTAGTGAAGAGCAACGATATATACGCTGTATGTACGGTAGCATACATGTTGTAGTGAAGGGCAACGATATATACGCTGTATGTACGGTAGCATACATGTTGTAGTGAAGAGCAACGATATATACGCTGTATGTACGGTAGCATACATGTTGTAGTGAAGAGCAACGATATATACGTCGTATGTACGGTAGCATACATGTTGTAGTGAAGGGCAACGATATATACGCTGTATGTACGGTAGCATACATGTTGTAGTGAAGGGCAACGATATATACGCTGTATGTACGGTACCATACATGTTGTAGTGAAGGGCAACGATATATACGCTGTATGTACGGTAGCATACATGTTGTAGTGAAGAGCAACGATATATACGCTGTATGTACGGTACCATACATGTTGTAGTGAAGAGCAACGATATATACGCTGTATGTACGGTACCATACATGTTGTAGTGAAGGGCAACGATATATACGCTGTATGTACGGTACCATACATGTTGTAGTGAAGGGCAACGATATATACGCTGTATGTACGGTAACATACATGTTGTAGTGAAGAGCAACGATATATACGCTGTATGTACGGTACCATACATGTTGTAGTGAAGAGCAACGATATATACGCTGTATGTACGGTAGAATACATGTTGTCGTGAAGGGCAACGATATATACGCTGTATGTACGGTACCATACATGTTGTAGTGAAGGGCAACGATATATACGCTGTATGTACGGTAGCATACATGTTGTAGTGAAGGGCAACGATATATACGCTGTATGTACGGTAGCATACATGTTGTAGTGAAGGGCAACGATATATACGCTGTATGTACGGTAACATACATGTTGTAGTGAAGAGCAACGATATATACGCTGTATGTACGGTACCATACATGTTGTAGTGAAGAGCAACGATGTATACGCTGTATGTACGGTACCATACATGTTGTAGTGAAGGGCAACGATATATACGCTGTATGTACGGTAGCATACATGTTGTAGTGAAGGGCAACGATATATACGCTGTATGTACGGTAACATACATGTTGTAGTGAAGGGCAACGATATATACGCTGTATGTACGGTAGCATACATGTTGTAGTGAAGAGCAACGATATATACGCTGTATGTACGCTGTATGTACGGTACCATACATGTTGTAGTGAAGAGCAACGATATATACGCTGTATGTACGGTAGCATACATGTTGTAGTGAAGGGCAACGATATATACGCTGTATGTACGGTAGCATACATGTTGTAGTGAAGGGCAACGATATATACGCTGTATGTACGGTAGCATACATGTTGTAGTGAAGAGCAACGATATATACGCTGTATGTACGCCGTATGTACGGTACCATACATGTTGTAGTGAAGAGCAACGATATATACGCTGTATGTACGGTAGCATACATTTTGTAGTGAAGGGCAACGATATATACGCTGTATGTACGGTAACATACATGTTGTAGTGAAGGGCAACGATATATACGCTGTATGTACGGTAGCATACATGTTGTAGTGAAGAGCAACGATATATACGCTGTATGTACGGTAGCATACATGTTGTAGTGAAGGGCAACGATATATACGCTGTATGTACGGTACCATACATGTTGTAGTGAAGAGCAACGATGTATACGCTGTATGTACGGTACCATACATGTTGTAGTGAAGAGCAACGATATATACGCTGTATGTACGGTAGCATACATGCTGTAGTGAAGAGCAACGATATATACGCTGTATGTACGGTAGCATACATGTTGTCGTGAAGGGCAACGATATATACGCTGTATGTACGGTAGAATACATGTTGTCGTGAAGGGCAACGATATATACGCTGTATGTACGGTACCATACATGTTGTAGTGAAGAGCAACGATATATACGCTGTATGTACGGTAGCATACATGTTGTAGTGAAGGGCAACGATATATACGCTGTATGTACGGTAGCATACATGTTGTAGTGAAGGGCAACGATATATACGCTGTATGTACGGTAGCATACATGTTGTAGTGAAGAGCAACGATATATACGCTGTATGTACGCCGTATGTACGGTACCATACATGTTGTAGTGAAGAGCAACGATATATACGCTGTATGTACGGTAGCATACATGTTGTAGTGAAGGGCAACGATATATACGCTGTATGTACGGTAACATACATGTTGTAGTGAAGGGCAACGATATATACGCTGTATGTACGGTAGCATACATGTTGTAGTGAAGAGCAACGATATATACGCTGTATGTACGGTAGCATACATGTTGTAGTGAAGGGCAACGATATATACGCTGTATGTACGATACCATACATGTTGTAGTGAAGGGCAACGATATATACGCTGTATGTACGGTAGCATACATGTTGTAGTGAAGGGCAACGATATATACGCTGTATGTACGGTAGCATACATGTTGTAGTGAAGGGCAACGATATATACGCTGTATGTACGGTAGCATACATGTTGTAGTGAAGAGCAACGATATATACGCTGTATGTACGCCGTATGTACGGTACCATACATGTTGTAGTGAAGAGCAACGATATATACGCTGTATGTACGGTAGCATACATGTTGTAGTGAAGGGCAACGATATATACGCTGTATGTACGGTAACATACATGTTGTAGTGAAGGGCAACGATATATACGCTGTATGTACGGTAGCATACATGTTGTAGTGAAGGGCAACGATATATACGCTGTATGTACGGTAGCATACATGTTGTAGTGAAGGGCAACGATATATACGCTGTATGTACGGTACCATACATGTTGTAGTGAAGAGCAACGATGTATACGCTGTATGTACGGTACCATACATGTTGTAGTGAAGAGCAACGATATATACGCTGTATGTACGGTAGCATACATGCTGTAGTGAAGAGCAACGATATATACGCTGTATGTACGGTAGCATACATGTTGTCGTGAAGGGCAACGATATATACGCTGTATGTACGGTAGAATACATGTTGTCGTGAAGGGCAACGATATATACGCTGTATGTACGGTACCATACATGTTGTAGTGAAGAGCAACGATATATACGCTGTATGTACGGTAGCATACATGTTGTAGTGAAGGGCAACGATATATACGCTGTATGTACGGTAGCATACATGTTGTAGTGAAGGGCAACGATATATACGCTGTATGTACGGTAGCATACATGTTGTAGTGAAGAGCAACGATATATACGCTGTATGTACGCCGTATGTACGGTACCATACATGTTGTAGTGAAGAGCAACGATATATACGCTGTATGTACGGTAGCATACATGTTGTAGTGAAGGGCAACGATATATACGCTGTATGTACGGTAACATACATGTTGTAGTGAAGGGCAACGATATATACGCTGTATGTACGGTAGCATACATGTTGTAGTGAAGAGCAACGATATATACGCTGTATGTACGGTAGCATACATGTTGTAGTGAAGGGCAACGATATATACGCTGTATGTACGATACCATACATGTTGTAGTGAAGGGCAACGATATATACGCTGTATGTACGATACCATACATGTTGTAGTGAAGAGCAACGATATATACGCTGTATGTACGGTACCATACATGTTGTAGTGAAGAGCAACGATATATACGCTGTATGTACGGTAGCATACATGTTGTAGTGAAGAGCAACGATATATACGCTGTATGTACGGTAGCATACATGTTGTAGTGAAGAGCAACGATATATACGCTGTATGTACGGTAGCATACATGTTGTAGTGAAGAGCAACGATATATACGCTGTATGTACGGTAGCATACATGTTGTAGTGAAGGGCAACGATATATACGCTGTATGTACGGTAGCATACATGTTGTAGTGAAGGGCAACGATATATACGCTGTATGTACGGTAGCATACATGTTGTAGTGAAGAGCAACGATATATACGCTGTATGTACGGTAGCATACATGTTGTAGTGAAGAGCAACGATATATACGCTGTATGTACGGTACCATACATGTTGTAGTGAAGGGCAACGATATATACGCTGTATGTACGGTAGCATACATGTTGTAGTGAAGAGCAACGATATATACGCTGTATGTACGGTAGCATACATGTTGTAGTGAAGAGCAACGATATATACGCTGTATGTACGGTAGCATACATGTTGTAGTGAAGAGCAACGATATATACGCTGTATGTACGGTAGCATACATGTTGTAGTGAAGGGCAACGATATATACGCTGTATGTACGGTAGCATACATGTTGTAGTGAAGAGCAACGATATATACGCTGTATGTACGGTAGCATACATGTTGTAGTGAAGAGCAACGATATATACGCTGTATGTACGGTAGCATACATGTTGTAGTGAAGGGCAACGATATATACGCTGTATGTACGGTAGCATACATGTTGTAGTGAAGGGCAACGATATATACGCTGTATGTACGGTAACATACATGTTGTAGTGAAGAGCAACGATATATACGCTGTATGTACGCCGTATGTACGGTAGCATACATGTTGTAGTGAAGAGCAACGATATATACGCTGTATGTACGCCGTATGTACGGTAGCATACATGTTGTAGTGAAGAGCAACGATATATACGCTGTATGTACCTTACCATACATGTTGTAGTGAAGAGCAACGATATATACGCTGTATGTACGGTACCATACATGTTGTAGTGAAGGGCAACGATATATACGCTGTATGTACGGTACCATACATGTTGTAGTGAAGGGCAACGATATATACGCTGTATGTACGGTAACATACATGTTGTAGTGAAGAGCAACGATATATACGCTGTATGTACGGTAGCATACATGTTGTAGTGACATAAAACAGATAGAGAGAACTGAATCCGGAGGATCTGGAGGAAGTTGAATGATCTGGTCTCACTCTTTATACATCCCACCCTAGATACACCTGAGACTGTGCAGCTGGTCTGTCTCCAAATTAACATGATATTGAGGATATTATATACATCACAATCTGTTCCTAATTACCTTACCTGTTTAAATACATGTTAAAGAAAAATATGGAAATATGTAAGGATATGACTGAAGCTGTGTTGCTCTGGAGCTCCCCCTGCTGGTCTGTCCCGGTAACAACATCCTGGTGCTGCCTGAGTGACTCTCACCAACTCCAGCATCAGTGATTTTGTTGCCGGGGGGAACCCCTTTCTCCTTGTTACCATGGTAGCAGCCAATCGATGTGCTGAGGAGCTGATGATAGGTAGAGTTAAGATCAACAAAATCTCGCTGCCTGTGTAGTAGTCAGAAACAGCTACAGAGAAAAATGAGAAATCCACGTAGCTACAGTACTTGTGCAATCATACCAGTAAATTACACCCGTACTTTATGCTATTGAGCGGTAACTGTTGTGAAGCATCATGTTTTCCTGTGGTACAATACATTCAAGAACAATGATTGAATGGTTTCTTGTGATACGATGTTATTGCAGTCAGAGTATTACATAAGGTTTAGTCTGGTCTGGTGACTGGGTGGCAGGTAGGTAGCCTAGTGGTTACGAGCATTTGGCCAGTAACTGAAAGGTCGCTGGTTTGAATCTCTGAGCAGACTAGGTGAAAAATCTGTCGATGTGCCCTTGAGCAAGGTACTTAACCCTAAATGCTGCTGTAAGTCTGTCTGGATAACAGCGTCTGCTAAATGACTATAATGTAACAATGTGACTAACTGTTCCTCCCTCTCCTCTTCACAGTGACCTGGCCTTAAGGAACTGCCTTCTGACCTCAGAGATGACAGTAAAGATAGGAGACTATGGCCTCTCACACAGCAGATACAAGGTGAGTCTACAGTAATAAACCAGTCTTGGTGAGTCTACAGTAATAAACCAGTCTTGGTGAATCTACAGTAATAAACCAGTCTTGATGAGTCTACAGTAATAAACCAGTCTTGATGAGTCTACAGTAATAAACCAGTCTGATGAGTCTACAGTAATAAACCAGTCTTGATGAGTCTACATTAATAAACCAGTCTTGATGAGTCTACAGTAATAAACCAGTCTTGGTGAGTCTACAGTAATAAACCAGTCTTGGTGAATCTACAGTAATAAACCAGTCTTGGTGAGTCTACAGTAATAAACCAGTCTTGATGAGTCTACAGTAATAAACCAGTCTTGATGAGTCTACAGTAATAAACCAGTCTGATGAGTCTACAGTAATAAACCAGTCTTGGTGAGTCTACAGCAATAAACCAGTCTTGGTGAGTCTACAGTAATAAACCAGTCTTGATGAGTCTACAGTAATAAACCAGTCTTGATGAGTCTACAGTAATAAACCAGTCTTGGTGAGTCTACAGTAATAAACCAGTCTTGATGAGTCTACAGTAATAAACCAGTCTTGATGAGTCTACAGTAATAAACCAGTCTTGATAAGTCTACAGTAATTAACCAGTCTTGGTGAGTCTACATTAATTAACCAGTCTTGGTGAGTCTACAGTAATAAACCAGTCTTGGTGAATCTACAGTAATAAACCAGTCTTGGTGAGTCTACAGTAATAAACCAGTCTTGATGAGTCTACAGTAATAAACCAGTCTTGATGAGTCTACAGTAATAAACCAGTCTGATGAGTCTACAGTAATAAACCAGTCTTGGTGAGTCTACAGCAATAAACCAGTCTTGGTGAGTCTACAGTAATAAACCAGTCTTGATGAGTCTACAGTAATAAACCAGTCTTGATGAGTCTACAGTAATAAACCAGTCTTGATGAGTCTACAGTAATAAACCAGTCTTGATGAGTCTACAGTAATAAACCAGTCTTGATGAGTCTACAGTAATAAACCAGTCTTGGTGAGTCTACAGTAATAAACCAGTCTTGGTGAATCTACAATAATAAACCAGTCTTGGTGAGTCTACAGTAATAAACCAGTCTTGATGAGTCTACAGTAATAAACCAGTCTTGATGAGTCTACAGTAATAAACCAGTCTGATGAGTCTACAGTAATAAACCAGTCTTGGTGAGTCTACAGCAATAAACCAGTCTTGGTGAGTCTACAGTAATAAACCAGTCTTGATGAGTCTACAGTAATAAACCAGTCTTGATGAGTCTACAGTAATAAACCAGTCTTGGTGAGTCTACAGTAATAAACCAGTCTTGATGAGTCTACAGTAATAAACCAGTCTTGATGAGTCTACAGTAATTAACCAGTCTTGGTGAGTCTACAGTAATTAACCAGTCTTGGTGAGTCTACATTAATTAACCAGTCTTGGTGAATCTACAGTAATAAACCAGTATTGGTGAGTCTACAGTCATAAACCAGTCTTGGTGAATCTACAGTAATAAACCAGTATTGGTGAGTCTACAGTAATTAACCAGTCTTGGTGAATCTACAGTAATAAACCAGTCTTGGTGAATCTACAGTAATAAACCAGTCTTGGTGAGTCTACAGTAATAAACCAGTCTTGATGAGTCTACAGTAATAAACCAGTCTTGGTGAGTCTACAGTAATAAACCAGTCTTGATGAGTCTACAGTAATAAACCAGTCTTGATGAGTCTACAGTAATAAACCAGTCTTGATGAGTCTACAGTAATAAACCAGTCTTGGTGAGTCTACAGTAATTAACCAGTCTTGGTGAATCTACAGTAATTAACCAGTCTTGGTGAGTCTACATTAATTAACCAGTCTTGGTGAGTCTACAGTAATAAACCAGTCTTGGTGAGTCTACAGTCATAAACCAGTCTTGGTGAATCTACAGTAATAAACCAGTATTGGTGAGTCTACAGTAATAAACCAGTCTTGATAAGTCTACAGTAATTAACCAGTCTTGGTGAGTCTACAGTAATAAACCAGTCTGATGAGTCTACAGTAATAAACCAGTCTTGATGAGTCTACAGTAATAAACCAGTCTGATGAGTCTACAGTAATAAACCAGTCTTGGTGAGTCTACAGCAATAAACCAGTCTTGGTGAGTCTACAGTAATAAACCAGTCTTGGTGAGTCTACAGTAATAAACCAGTCTTGATGAGTCTACAGTAATAAACCAGTCTTGATGAGTCTACAGTAATAAACCAGTCTTGATGAGTCTACAGTAATAAACCAGTCTTGATGAGTCTACAGTAATAAACCAGTCTTGGTGAGTCTACAGTAATAAACCAGTCTTGGTGAATCTACAATAATAAACCAGTCTTGGTGAGTCTACAGTAATAAACCAGTCTTGATGAGTCTACAGTAATAAACCAGTCTTGATGAGTCTACAGTAATAAACCAGTCTGATGAGTCTACAGTAATAAACCAGTCTTGGTGAGTCTACAGCAATAAACCAGTCTTGGTGAGTCTACAGTAATAAACCAGTCTTGATGAGTCTACAGTAATAAACCAGTCTTGATGAGTCTACAGTAATAAACCAGTCTTGGTGAGTCTACAGTAATAAACCAGTCTTGATGAGTCTACAGTAATAAACCAGTCTTGATGAGTCTACAGTAATAAACCAGTCTTGATAAGTCTACAGTAATTAACCAGTCTTGGTGAGTCTACATTAATTAACCAGTCTTGGTGAATCTACAGTAATAAACCAGTATTGGTGAGTCTACAGTCATAAACCAGTCTTGGTGAATCTACAGTAATAAACCAGTATTGGTGAGTCTACAGTAATTAACCAGTCTTGGTGAATCTACAGTAATAAACCAGTCTTGGTGAATCTACAGTAATAAACCAGTCTTGGTGAGTCTACAGTAATAAACCAGTCTTGATGAGTCTACAGTAATAAACCAGTCTTGGTGAATCTACAGTAATAAACCAGTCTTGGTGAGTCTACAGTAATAAACCAGTCTTGATGAGTCTACAGTAATAAACCAGTCTTGGTGAGTCTACAGTAATAAACCAGTCTTGATGAGTCTACAGTAATAAACCAGTCTTGATGAGTCTACAGTAATAAACCAGTCTTGATGAGTCTACAGTAATAAACCAGTCTTGGTGAGTCTACAGTAATTAACCAGTCTTGGTGAATCTACAGTAATTAACCAGTCTTGGTGAGTCTACATTAATTAACCAGTCTTGGTGAATCTACAGTAATAAACCAGTCTTGGTGAGTCTACAGTCATAAACCAGTCTTGGTGAATCTACAGTAATAAACCAGTATTGGTGAGTCTACAGTAATAAACCAGTCTTGATAAGTCTACAGTAATTAACCAGTCTTGGTGAGTCTACAGTAATAAACCAGTCTTGGTGAATCTACAGTAATTAACCAGTCTTGGTGAGTCTACAGTAATAAACCAGTATTGGTGAGTCTACAGTAATAAACCAGTCTTGGTGAATCTACAGTAATTAACCAGTCTTGGTGAGTCTACAGTAATAAACCAGTCTTGGTGAATCTACAGTAATAAACCAGTCTTGGTTATATTGTATTTTATTATGTATTTTTCTACATACTGAATAGGGGGTGGGGCAGAATAATAGTTTCCATTGTAACAGACAGACGATAAAGTAGTATTTCAATCACATGATTCTGCTCTATTCTACTCTGTAGGATGACTACTTTGTGACTCCAGACCAGATCTGGGTGCCGCTGCGTTGGATCGCCCCAGAGCTCATAGACGAGGTTCATGGTAACCTACTAGTGGTGGACCAGACTAAGGACAGCAACGTCTGGTGAGCAGGGGGGAGGGGTCAGGGTGTAGGTATGAATGAATGAATGAATGAATACACTATGGTTGACTCAGCCCCTACGGTGTTATTGTTTTAAGGTCAACGATACAGCTCTTCAACCAAACCTAGCCTGGTCCCAGTCTGTTTGTGGTGTTATCGATACAGCTCTTCAACCAAACCTAGCCTGGTCCCAGTCTGTTTGTGGTGTTATTGATACAGCTCTTCAACCAAACCTAGCCTGGTCCCAGTCTGTTTGTGGTGTTATCGATACAGCTCTTCAACCAAACCTAGCCTGGTCCCAGTCTGTTTGTGGTGTTATTGATACAGCTTCTTCAATCAAACCTAGCCTGGTCCCAGTCTGTTTGTGGTGTTATCGATACAGCTCTTCAACCAAACCTAGCCTGGTCCCAGATCAGTTTGTGCTCTTTCCAACTCTATAGCTCATTGTCAATCCAGATGTGACATGACAATGAGTGACAAGAAGTTGTCATGGCAGCACAAACACACTGGGACTAAATAAAGGCTAATGAAAACCTGCTACATCAAATCAAACCTCTATTGAATAGGGCTTGGTGTTTTCCCTGCCTAAGAGGAACTCTGGGATCTGGTGTCCAGAGTTTGTCCTAGTCAGGCCACAAGGTCAGCTATGAAGTTCCTCATCTGAAGACGTTACTTCATGGGTTTGTCTCTGTTCTAGGTCTCTGGGAGTGACTATCTGAAGACGTTACTTCATGGGTTTGTCTCTGTTCTAGGTCTCTGGGAGTGACTATCTGAAGACGTTACTTCATGGGTTTGTCTCTGTTCTAGGTCTCTGGGAGTGACTATCTGGGAGTTGTTTGAGTTGGGGAACCAGCCGTACAGACACTACACTGACAGACAGGTCCTGACCTACGCTGTGAAGGAACAGCAGCTCAAACTAACCAGGCCCCGGCTCAAAGTACCCCTGGCTGAGCGCTGGTGAGTACACACATACACAGACAAACACACACACGCATGCACACATACACACACACATGCATGAATGCACTAATGCGCACACACACACTCGCACAAGTGTACAAACGCATGCGCACATGGGCGCCTACGCAGGATACACCACAATCCTTTGGTCTGTAGCCAATCATTAGTACTCCCTATCCTCATATCAACCAATCAATGCCTTTTATACTGGCGCACTAACCAACCATTAGTCTTCTTCTCTCCTGACATGGGTTGTAATCAATACCTTATTAACCTGGCTATGAGCTTCTCATTTTGTCAGCACCATATAATACATATTTCTGGCATCTCACACATACAGTACACAACACCTAAGTATTCATCCTTCTCTGGACGTCTGGCAAATAGTGTTCCTTTTATCAAGCATGTTACTCATTTCAAACAACCTGAGTATTTAATGCTGACACACACAGACACACACCTTCCTATATGCTGACCAATCTTTCCAATCACAGTTTCTGTATCTGGCTTGTATATATTCTCGTCAGATTGTAAGACTGGCGGCCAGAAACAGCTGACGAAGGACTTCCTCATCATATTGCTGTTTCCTAAATCAATTCCATGTTAGCTGCCTCATTTCAGTGTGATACAGCAATTTTTCATAATAAATGGACTATTGATGAACCTCCAGAATTACGGAGTAACACTTCTTCATCCCTTCCCCAACCCTCTGCTCCCTCCCTCCCTCCCTCCCTCCCTCCCTCCCTCCCTCCCTCCCTCCCTCTGTCTGTCGCTCCCTCCATCCCTCCGCCGGCGCTCCCTCTGTCTCTCTCTCTCTCTCTCTCTACCTCCCTCCCTCTGTCTGTCTCTCCCTCCCCCTCCCTCTGGCCCTCCCTTTCTCCCTCTTTCTCTCCCTCCCCACATCCCTCCCTCTCTCCCTCCCTCCTTCACTCCCTCCTTCACTCTGTCTGTCGCTCTCCCTCCCTCCCTCCCTCCCTCCCTCCCTCCCTCCTTCCCCCCCCCCCCCCCCCCCCCCCCCCCAGGTATGAAGTGATGCAGTTCTGCTGGCTGCAGCCAGAGCAGAGACCCAACAGTGAGGAGGTACACCTCCTCCTCACCTACCTGTGTGCCAAGAGGGCCAGTTCAGTCCAGGAGGACTTTGAACAGCGCTGGAACTCCCTGAGACCCAACCTGACTGGCAGCACCACCCACAGCCACACCGCCCCAGCCCCTCCACCACTAGCCCAGACCACTGTCCCTGCCCCAGCCCGACCATCTATCCCTGGGGACGTGGAGTTGGAGCCGGCCTCCACCTCCCGCAACTCCTTCCCCCTCCTAGAACACTTCTCCCAGGACAGCTTCCACTCCGACAGCGGTGACGACATCCTGACCGTGACAGAGACCAGCTATGGTGGGCTCAACTTTGAGTACAAGTGGGAGCAGGCGAGAGCTGAGCTGCCATACTGTTCCTCATCCACCAGCGGGCCTCTGGGCCAGGGCAACCCTCACTACCAGGACGTATACTACCCCGTCGGGAACACCTCCACCTCGGGCAGCTGTAAAGGGGACGGAGGGGGTGGAGGGCTTGCTCTGGGGGTCTCCCCATCCTACTACGAGTCCGACCACTCCGGATCGGGGTCGGGGTCGGGGTCGGGGGTCGGGGTGGTGCCGGTGTTGAGCGCTCACAGCCCTTCGGTCGGCAGTGAGTACTACATCCGTATTGAGGAGCCGGTGGGGTGTAATATCAACCTGGATGATAGTGTGGTTGACTACAGCCCCGGGTTGGAGGCTGAGGATGGCAGCCTCTCCTCAGGGAGCAGAACCCCACAGCCCCAGTCCCAGTCCCAGTCCCAGCCCAGTGCCTACTGGTCAGCAGCAGCAGGCGACAGCAGTGGGGGTAAACACAGTACCTATGACTCTGACAATAGCCCGGCCGTGTCCCTGACCATGGAGCCTCTCCTGAGACAGACAGCCAGCACAGCCAGTCCCGTGGAACTGGGGCGGTCCCACCAGTACTTCTCACCCAATCAGAGACAGGCTTTCTACTGTGAACAGTCGCCCATTCGAGAGACGTGTTGCCAATCACCAGAGGACACGCCCATAATGTCCCAGCTGAACCTGCATCATCCAATGGGGAGGCTGGAAACCCCTCTGGGGGTGGGGTCCTCCCACTCCCAGTGCCTGAGTAGCCCTAGTCTGGGACACTGTGACCCCTACCTCGAGGCTAGCCAAGGCTTCACCACCACAGCCAGGAGGACGGTTAGTGAAGGCTACTATGACATGATGGGTCCCCTCAGAAAGACTCTACCCATGGCTAACCATATTAGCATCGACGTGGAGACAGGGGACGGGGGACTTTTGGTGGGGGGCAGGAGGAGAGGAGAAAGTGACACTCGGGACATCGACGATGGTGATCTCTTCTCTGAGAAAGAAGCCACCAACTGGACCTCCAACCACTCGGCCAATAACAACAGCATGACTTTTGACCTTAGGCAGACGGGCCAATCACAGGACAGCTGTCTGGACCTCCATTACACCAACACCACGACACACTCCTCTACTGTAACAGGCTCGTGTAACAGTAGCAACATGTGCCAGCAGCACAGCTCCAGAGCCTTCAGCTATATGGAGGCCACAGGGGGAGAGAGCGCTGTCCTCTCTTCCTCTAGCAGACCCAGTGAGGGCAGTAGTGCTACTACATATAGTCACCTGTGTCACGGAGCTAGAGATAAACCTGTGTGTCTCTCAGACCACTCTACCCTAGATCATCTAAGAGGTGATGCTGTTGACTCTCTCTCCAGCTCTTCTGTTGCTGTCAAGTGTGTTAACCTCAAAGGTGGTGTAAAGGACAGCGTCCCCACCACCAAAACTACAACTACGGTGTCTGTAGAGGGACACAGTAAAAACCCATCTCTGATTACAGGAGAGAGGCAATTCTCCGATCCCAAGATGATCCCAGAACCAGGCTATATCCAATCCCCGTCCACATACATGGAGCTTGACAATCGCACAGGCCTCAGCACTAAGGCAGTCCTGACAGAGAAACAGGGGGGTAATGTTTGGGAGATACCTTCACATGTTAAAGACACTAGAGGTCCAGCGGAGGTGATGTCTGGTGGTGTGGGGGAGAGGAGGCTGGGGATGGGGTTGGCCCACCCTGAAGGGGTACTGCTGGAGCCGGTCGGGTCCTTGTTTGAGGCTAGCAGAGGGCTGGACAGTGGATTTGAGATGGCCGGTCATTCCAGCATCAGCCTAGTGGACATCAGCAACTGTAGTTACGACGATGAGGACGATGACATAACAGATATCACTTCTGGAATTTTGGCCGACTACTCCCTGGACTATGCTGACGAGGTCGGAGACGATCTAAGCCCCGCCCACCACCCCCACGGACGCTCCCTGCAAAACCCGGTGGGAACCCCCGACTCCGTGGACACCCTGAACATGCTGTCGCTGTCGTTGTCGGTTACCACTGCCAGCCCCTGTGAGGCCTTCAGCCTTGATGACGTCTTTCTCCATCCCTCCTCCTCCCTCTCCTCCTCTTTCACCTCCTCTTCTTTCACCTCCTCATCTCTCCTCCCCAAGTCCCTGGACAGTGGCTACGACACAGAGAACAATGAAAGCCCAGAGTTCATCCTAAAGGAGGGAGGTGGGAATGGGGAGTTCATATTGGACTGCGAAGGAAACGAGCAACAACACCCAGTCCTCAGTGGGAGCCACCTGGCCCGCGGTGGGGTTAGCCTGGGGCCGAGGTCGGACCAGATGGTCCTTCAGCAGGTGGACCTGGGTGATGGGGTTGGGGTCACTCTGTGTACCTCTTCCTCCTCTGGCTGTACTGAGCTGCAGCTAAAGGGACTAAGTGACAAGAATCCGTTAATGGACTCTGCCTACTTCTCTGACTACGACGCGGAGAATGAGAGGAGTCCCCAGGATGAAGGGAGTAACTTCTTCTCCAGTCCAGGAGATAAGAAGGACTTTGTGGGGCACACAGTCTCGAAACAGAGGATAAGGTCGGCGAGGAGAGATGACCTCCAACCACAGTTGGAGAGAGAGGACGGTTACCGTGACCTTACAGACCTGACAGGAAACACAAACACAAATAGAGTGGTGGTGTTTGACACTACCACAGGTTCCTCTCCCTCCTCGGACCCCGGCCCGCGCCTCTCCATGCTGGCCCCCTTCCCGCCTCAGATGGGGGGCTGTCTGGCCAAAGAGTCCGCCCCTGACGATGCTGTAGGCCTGGAGTCTGAGCACAGCGGCGAGGAGCCGGCATCTGGGTGCAGCTCCACCATGGTGTCTGAGGGTTCCTCCACAGTGCAGGAGGCTTCAGCCAGACACCCTGACCAGGAGAACCATCACAGGGCCTCAGACGATGACTACTCCCCCATCCAGTCCCTGGGCTCCGACTCTACCATAGACTACAGAGAGGAGGTGATGAAAGAGAAGGAGGAGGACGGGGAGGGAGAGCAGGGATCTACTGAGGAGGACATGCCAGAGTTTAATCAGGTCGACGAGGATGGAGAGAATGGAGAGAGAGGAGGAGAAGAGGAGGAGTATGAGGAGTTAGAGGAGGAGAACGAAGAGGAGGAGGAGAAGGCTGGCTACAGCAGACACCAGAACGGTCCTGTTGGCCTCCTCACCTCATCTCCATCGCTCCTCTCCTGCTCCCCCTCACTCCAGGAGCTGTGTCGGGAGGTGGAGAGGCGAGCTCCTCTAACAGAGGGGGAGGAGTCAGACGACAGTGAGTCAGAGGAGGAGCTGCGGAGCTACAACCTGCAGGAGGAGCTGAGCGAGGAGGACAGTGAGGGGGAGGTTGGTTATATATTGGTTATATTCACGTTCCCCATTTTCCTACATGATTTTATTATATTTTAAACCTGAGATCTGCAATAGGAGCAGCAGCGCCACGGGTCACCCCAGGCGCATTTCTTATCGTTTTAGTTCAGAGGAAATGAGCATCCAGCGTCGTGGTAAAACAGAATGGTAGTATATACTCTGCTGTTCTATCTGGCATGCAATGATGTGCAATGATGTCAGAGAGGAAAAAAACGGTGTTTATTGTTTGAAGTCATGTATTTTTGTTGTAGTATCACAAACCGGCCACAGGAGTCTGGTGTCACCTTCATTTGGGAGGACAGGCTCGTGGTAATGGCTGGAGCGAAATAAGTGGAATAGTATCAAATACATCAAACACATGATTCCATGTTTGGTGCCATTCCATTTGCTCGGTTTCAGACAGTATTATGAGCCGTCCTCCCCTCAGCAGCCTCCTGTGAAACAGAGGTGGTCGTTTCGCCGCTGTAGATTGGAGCTTTAATCATGTAAAGTAGTGTTTCCCAAACCTGAGGAACATTATGTGTTTCTGGCCAAGTACTAACACAGTTAATTCAACTCATCAACTCATCATGAATAGTGGAATAAGGTGTGTTAATGCTAGGGTTAAAAACTACAATGTGCTCCACTTTGGGTCCCCAGGACCAGGATTAAGACACACTGATGTGAAGTGTGTTGTGACTGACTCACTTGACTTGACTAGGTGATGGGGGTGCCGGTGGTGGTGAGCGATAGTAGTGGGGCAAGAAACCTCCGCAGCCTCCTCAAGATGCCTACGCTCCTCACACAGTCCTTCTGTGACAAGCTGGACAGGAAGAAGAAAGCCGTGTCCTTCTTTGATGACGTCACCGTCTTCCTGTTTGACCAGGTCAGTCACTCTACAAGCATAGTGACATCACTATGGTCAACCAATGGCAATACTTCATTCTGGATTTAAAAAAAGGCACCAGGCATTATAGAGCATTCATAGTCTTTATAACCACTGCATAGATGCATCACAAATCATTTATAAGCAGTCACACAACATAAAAGTGGTGTTTAAAGTTGGACCAGTTGAATTATTGTTTTCTGTACTGGTAGATGTATTTGAGACTTTCTGACTGATTTCTCTTTCACCTCCAGGAGAGCCCCACAGGAGAGCTGGCTGACTTCACGTTTCCCCCAGGAGCAGAGTCCAGCGGCCAGGCCTCGGGCGGGGAGAACCCCCAACCGGACCACCACCACCACCCCACCATGGGCCACCACCTCCACCCCCCGGACAGGGCACCACACGCCTCAGAGGACTCTGATGGCAACATGTCAGAAGACGGTAAGAGTGAAAAATACTTTCAGTTATAAGAACAGTTAGAGACCAAGAGTGTTAAGAATGGATCCCTGAGGGATACAAGAACAGTAAGAGACCAACAGGGTTAACAATGGATCCCTGAGGGATACAAGAACAGTACGAGACCAAGAGGGTTAAGAATGGATCCCTGAGGGATACAAGAACAGTACGAGACCAAGAGGGTTAAGAATGGATCCCTGAGGGATACAAGAACAGTACAAGACCAAGAGGGTTAAGAATGGATCCCTGAGGGAATCCACAAGCTATAGTCAGGTATACTGTATCAGTTCTAAACCCCCTCTCCTCTGTGTGTGTCGTGTGTGTGTGGTGTGTGTGTGTGTGTGTCGTGTGTGTGTGTGTCGTGTGTGTGTGTGTGTGTGTGCACGCATATTCAGGTGGTGGGTTTGAGTGGGAGGATGACATCCCATTGATGACCAGCCCGTTGTCCAGCCCGTCTACAGCTGAGCCACCTGTCTCCGATCCCATCCCGGTCCCTGCTGCCAAGCCTCCCGAGGACAAGCCGGTAGCAGTAACAGCAGCATCACAGTTCTCCCGTTTCAGCGTGTCCCGCTCCCGCTTCTCCATCACACACGTCCCCAATCCAGACATGAACTCTGGAGGTCAGTCCTGGTGAACACACCCCTGGTACTGTAGTAGTCACTAGTGTCCTGTTAAACACTCCCCTGGTACTGTAGTACTGTAGTAGTCACTAGTGTCCTGTTAAACACTCCCCTGGTACTGTAGTACTGTAGTAGTCACTAGTGTCCTGTTCACAATACTGAGCCCAAGCTAGCTGTACTGAGCTGGTTACGTAGTGCCTTGTTCACAATACTGTTCCCAGCCTAGCTGTACTGAGCTGGTTACGTAGTGCCTTGTTCACAATACTGAGCCCAAGCTAGCTGTACTGGGTTGACCTGGTTATGAGGTGCCTTGTTCACAATACTGAGCCCAGCCTAGCTGTACTGGGCTGGTTACGTAGTGTCCTGTTCACAATACTGTTCCCAGCCTAGCTGTACTGGGCTGGTTACGTAGTGTCCTGTTCACAATACTGAGCCCAGCCTAGCTGTACTGGGTTGACCTGGTTATGAGGTGCCTTGTTCACAATACTGAGCCCAGCCTAGCTGTACTGGGCTGGTTACGTAGTGTCCTGTTCACAATACTGAGCCCAGCCTAGCTGTACTGGGTTGACCTGGTTATGAGGTGCCTTGTTCACAATACTGAGCCCAGCCTAGCTGTACTGGGTTGACCTGGTTATGAGGTGCCTTGTTCACAATACTGAGCCCAGCCTAGCTGTACTGGGTTGACCTGGTTATGAGGTGCCTTGTTCACAATACTGAGCCCAAGCTAGCTGTACTGGGTTGACCTGGTTATGAGGTGCCTTGTTCACAATACTGAGCCCAGCCTAGCTGTACTGGGTTGACCTGGTTATGAGGTGCCTTGTTCACAATACTGAGCCCAGCCTAGCTGTACTGGGTTGACCTGGTTATGAGGTGCCTTGTTCACAATACTGAGCCCAGCCTAGCTGTACTGGGTTGACCTGGTTACGTAGTGTCCTGTTCACAATACTGAGCCCAAGCTAGCTGTACTGGGCTGGTGTGGTTATGCGTCCACCATAGCTGCTGGAGTGGACAATGTACTGTCAAAAGAAAGAGCAGCACAGTACAGGTTAGGTCGACACGATAGTGTGAAAAGGGAAAATGTCACATCTGCGCTAAAGAATCCTCTTCTCTTGTCTCACAGGGAGCAGTGACGATGGAGAGAGGCAGTGAAAGAAGGATTGAAGGGGTCTTCTCCATGACAGGAGGGTGTTTACCTCCTCTCCTAGTATGACTACCAGGTGTTCAGACCTGGGATCAACAGCACCTGATGACCCTGTATGAGCCAATGCCTCGTATCGTAGTGACACAACATCTACATCCCAAATGACAGCCTATTCCCTATGTGCCCTGGTCAACAATAGTGGAAAACATAGGGAACAAGGTGCCATTTGGGATGCAGACAAACACCTTAAATGGTTCCTTCTCTTACTTTGTATTATTACTCCGGAGAGAGACAGAGAGATAGCTGTAGGAATGATGACAGAGTCCTGAGATGACCACAACCAAGCAGTATGTGACTGATAATATAGATGTATTAGAGATATATAAACATCTACACTTATGACAATTATTAATAACTTATTTGCTCAAATCATCATTGACGTTCATTAGCGACAAGTCATTTGGGGAAACGGAAAAAGAGACAAGAAAATGAAAAAATTACAGACTTGGTCTCATTGCTGCTCTTTCGTTGGCTGCTTTGGTCCTCCATCTGCTTGCTCATTGGCTGGTTGGATCTTCTAGAACAGTGTTACAGCGCTTCCCTGGAGCCATTGAATAACGTCTGATGACCGCCCCACAGGAAGCTGCTGGGGGTTCAAAGATGAAGACAAACCCCCGCCCTTTACAAATGACAGAGGAATAGGGGTGGGGGTGCTGTGAAACTTACTGTGCTCCCATGACAAAGCCACAGGAAGGTGGACGGTCTTGCTGATGTTTTAGTTCAGGGATAAAAAAGGTATTATTATGATGTTATACCATAACATTGTTGAATATGTGTTTCTGATTGGCTTGAAGGGCATTCTAGAGCGTGCATTATTTCCGTATAACTCACGGTATATTTGCACGGTAGAAAGGCTATAGTTCGTTCTTACATATATGTTTGAGCTGCTTTTGAAAGCAAAAGTTCAATTGAAAACATTATTGGCATGTTTGAATTTTATTTTCATAATGGCGAGCTAGGACTAAAGGTTTGGTTAGCTAAACTAGCATGTCTGTTTGTTTGGTTACCAAGGCAACCACTGTCGCTGTCTAGTAAACTTGCTAGCTATTTCAGTGTATGTTAAACACATTTCTACTGGCAAATTAACACATTTCTAGCAGCAAATGTGTTCAATTATAGCCCTGGTATAAAAGGGATAATCAACTTGGGGCTCTATGCATACTCTGGAAAAGTGGAAGGTCAGCTGGAACACCTCCCACATCGTTCATTATTTTCCATAGAACGCATAGCCTCTGGTTGATTATCCCTTACATGACAGATCATTAGAACCAGAGCCCTGTTGAAATGTATGTTATAATATATATGGCTCTGCTTACAACTTGGTAACACTGTTATGTGTCTGTTTCACAGTTCTTTGTAACGTTAGTTACTCCTCCCCTTACAAAAAAAGGTTGCCGTCTTGAAACTGCAGTAAAAGTGCAGTAACTGCAGTCAACTGTGATATTTTGGATGCACTAAATGCAGAATAACTGGTATAAAAAAAAAACCCGGTTATTTTGGACACAGTATTTCCAGCATACTGCAGTTATATTGCACTCTAACGGCAATCTTTTTTGTTAAGGGTCCTCTCTCTGGTCAATGAAGACCTCCACATCTGTTCAAAATGCACTTCCTCTATTAGAATTATTAGGCCAGTTGAGAAGCTCTAAATTATATATATTTAGGGTAGAAGCGTGAAAATTGGAACACATTTTTTTGTACTGAACAAAACCTGGTAAGAGTGCCATTTCAGCCAAGCGTTGTAGGAGCCTGTTAGTAGCACCACCTATAGATCGATGTTGAAAATACATCTACTCTACCTGCATTTACGTTTCAGGTCACCCCTGTGTTGGGTCTACATGACTAAAATATAAGGCGGAGAACATTGTTTGTAATGTTAATGTAATGGATCTGTTATAGCATAGATCCGTGAGGGTCATGTTCATTAGGTATGAATAGGGGGGGGGGGGGGGGGGGGGGGGGGTACTGAAATGAGAGTGAGACTATCTGGACTTTAAAATTATATATTTAACTAGGCAAGTCAGTTAAGAACAAATTCTTATTTACAATGAAAGCCTACCGAGGAACTGCCTTGTTCAGGGGCAGAACGACAGATTTTACCTTATCAGCTCGGGGATTCGATCTAGCAACCTTTCGGTTACTGGCTCTAACCACAAGGCTACCTGCCGCCCACTTGTCCGACTTGTCTAATAAGACACGCTCATTAACGTTTTTCATTGCATAACCTTTTCCGTTAAGTGCCCTAATGAACGTGACCCAGGATCCCTGTTTGTGTCTGTCCCTGGAAACTCAAGGGTCAGTTGGTAACAAAACATTATTAGTGTATTATAATGCATTATAAAGGACGCTATAAAGCATTATACATTACTGTCTAGCCCATGTAATGATTCATACAGTAGCTTTGCTCACGTTTCATTTAACCAGCAATACAATGAGTGGAATGTGACGGAGGGAGAGAAAAGAGGGATGAATAGAAGAAAGAGATTTGCATCCTAAAATGGCACCCTATTCCCTTTTATAGTGCACTACTTTTGACTAGAACCCAATGGGCCCTTTATAGTAGACTACTTTCGATCAGGGCCCATAGAGCATTTGGGACGCCACCCAGGTGAAGCCACAGCCAAACTGGTTTGGTCATAATATCTCTTCTGGATGGTTTTCCTGGACACAGATGAATCATAGTCCTGGACTAACAAACACTTTCAATAGAGAATCACCATTAAAATAGGTTTTGAGACCAGGACTTATTCTGTGTCTGGGAAACCAGCCCTGTATGTTTAAATGCAAGAGCGCCTTTCAATTCAACTACATGTCTATACTATATCTGTCATGAAGCTGTGATTGTCACCGGTCTACCTACACCATCTAATGCAGGTCTATTTTATTACATGTAAGAGATGGTTATCTGTACAGGTGTTCAAGGTGTACAGACATTGCAACAGGACGGTTACAGATTGGCACATCTCACATAATAATGTATGAACGTTATCAACATGTTTCAAGATCATTTGACCTGGTTTTACTACTGCTGTACCCTCTCCTCTCCTTCTGGGGCCATGTATCAAGCGTCTCAAAGCAGGAGTGCTGACTTAGGATCAGTTTGGCCTTTTAGATCGCAATAAATAAGATCACACAGGCAGGACCTGATCCTAGATCAGTACTCATTCTCTGAGACACTTGATACATACACCGCCCTGATTCTCCTGAGTCACTAAAAGGGACAATTCTAGTTTTTCTCTCGCTCTGCCTGCCTTTTAAGTTTTTCACATTCTGCAAGAAGAGAGACTTTTCCCCTAGTATTTCTTATTTACCAATATGAGTATGTTTCTGAAATGGCATCATATTCTCTGTATAGTGCACTAAGAAAAATACTCATATTTTTGCACTATATAGGGAATATAGGCCATTTCAGTCACAACTTTAACCTCTATGGGATCGGTGTCCCCCAATGGGACGGTTGAGCTAATATGATTAGCATGACGTTTTAAGTAACAAGAAGATATCCCAGGACATAGACATATCTGATATGGCCAGAAAGCTTAAATTCCTGTTAATCTACCTGCACTGTCCAATTTACAGTAACAGTGAAAGAATACCATGCTATTCTTTGAGGAGAGTGCACAGTTATGTACTTGAAAATGTATCAATAAACCAATTAGACACATTTGGGCAGACTTGATACAACATTTTGAACAGTAATGCAATGGTTTATTGGAACAGTCTAAAACTTTGCACATACCCTGCTGCCATCGTATTTCAGACACCACTTTAAAGTAATCCACTGCAGCCAGATTGTGAAGTTACTTACCCGCTCCTCTTCGCTCTCTGTGGAGCATAAGTCCTCAACCAGTCCATGCCGGCTTTTCTAAATAGTGACGGTGCGTAAAGATTGCACTTATCACAAATTCCTCGTTTTCGCTGTGTTTGCCGTATTGTACATTGCTTTTGTCATTAGCACAATATACATGATCCCGATTTTAGCTTCAAGGCAGCGGCCATTTTGAAATTCCTAAAAGGTAGATTGCGCTGATTTAATGGCACACTAAAACATGTCGCGCGCCATAGTTTTGAAACACAGTGGATAGTGCTAAAACAATTCTGCCATATCTGAATTCT
The DNA here is from genome assembly GCF_016432855.1 of Salvelinus namaycush. Lineage (NCBI taxonomy): Eukaryota > Metazoa > Chordata > Actinopteri > Salmoniformes > Salmonidae > Salvelinus > Salvelinus namaycush. The sequence goes on along the minus strand of NC_052309.1, from coordinate 95,703,827 downwards.
GCCATCTTTATGCACGTTGGCCATTTGCCAAAGAGAAAGGACAACAATAACCAATGGCTAAGCTATATAGACAATTGATATGAGTTGAGAGTTGACTAGGTGAGATGGGTTGGTTCCGTACACCAGTAGTAACACCATCATGGACCCCAGGAAGAGTAGCTGCTGCTTTTGCAACAGCTAATGGGGATTCTAATAAAATACCAAATACCAAATCATCATCAGTCTATAGATCCATTCTAGCCTGGTTCCAGATCTGCTGGTGCTCTTTCCAACTCATTGTCAAGCCAAACATTTGACATAGCAATTCCACAAGGTGTTGGTAAGAGAGCAGAAAGCGACTGGCATCCAGGCTAGTTCCATTCCTCAAGGCCTATGTCTTAGCTTCATGGCTGTCGTGCTAAAGTAGAATTCAAGACAAATAAATCAAGACAGTTTTTTTCCCCTCTTGTGTCTGTCACATTTATTGCTTTGTTTACTGTAATTAAGGCGCCTGAGCAATTGAGAAAATTAATCAGCTGCATTCCCACTTTGAAAATAGGGTTGCAAATGTATGTTTTTGCACCCCCACATTTTTGGGCCAGAAAAGTATCATGACCCATTGGGTCATTTGTCATCACGCTTGTAGTCTTTAGCAACCTGGGAATCAGTGAAACTCTCCTGGACCAGAGGCCCCAGGTGATCCGCCACTGCCGGCGGCACATTGTCCTCATAGAGAAAATAAATGAACATCCTTGCTACTGTTCTTTGATGAAGAGTCTCTCCCGTCTCATATAAAGTTAGGATTCATGAGATAACCTGTACGAGCTTTAGTGCACAAGCCCCTTCAGTGTCATAAATGTAAAAGATTTGGTCATGTGTCAAGTGTGTGCAGAAGGGAAGAGTATTGTATGCCAGATTAATGGAAATGCTGCAACTGTGGAGGTGAACATGCGCCTGAATTCCTGGAGTGCCCTGTTAGAGTGAAGGAGAATGAGGTGGCAAGGGTAAGTAGTGTCCAGTGTGTCTCCTATCTGGAGGCAGTGAGAAAATTGGAAGGAACGAGTGATGGGGAATAAACAATGGTAGTAGAGCGTCCACGACCAGTGAAGGGTTCTCATCAACCGAGGAATAGTGAAATGCTACATGGTAAAAAAGGGGACTTTACATGATTTATTGCAATGGTCAGAAACTGTACAGCACAAGCGTAGAAGTAATCTAAGAACATTGGAATGAATCATTGTGAATGCCGCAGAACGTTTTGGGGGGGGCTGTGCCGAGTCTGTGCAAGAAATCCTGTCAGTGAATGTACTGCCATCACAGAACCCTGAGCCTGTGTATGGATGTATTTTGGAGTGGACTGTGATTGAATAAGTGGGATTAGTTCTTAGTTGACGTGTTTTATTTGGTATGATGTCGTTAATCCTATGTCCCACTTTTTTTTTAATACTCCTACCAGCTGGTGGCGATAATGCGCCATTAACATTGGATACCAACTGCAGTTAAACCCCATCGAAGAAGAAGAAGAGTACGTTGTGTTCCAAGTAGCTCTTGGGTAAAAGTAGGCGGTAGCAGACAACAGGATTCTTGGAAAGGGTGTTGTTGAACGTTTTCTTGACTTATAGATCAGGTAAACTCTTTGCAAATAATTTTTCTGAAGTAAGGTCAGCCTACATGAGACGTTTATTTGTCACAATTTAAATCCTGTTCTGATATTTAATTAGATGTTTGATTGCTCTGGTATAATCTTTATCTGAACGCTATGACAAAGGAAGAACTGTTGCCTACACATTTCTTGTCATGTGAAGAAACAGTAGCTTCCTTGATGGATTTGGTAAGTTTGGCTGCCTTTTAACAGTAGTGAATAGCTCAGCTGTATACAATTATACGTTCAGTTAACTTTTAACATTATATCTCTGCTGTGTGGCATAAAAAGGTGAGTTTGGTTAACTAACAGTAGCCTATAGCTCTACTGTATAAAATGTCTTGGTCTAGATTTCATAATCTTTGATCTTCCACATCAATGCGTTACATTTGAACAGCTGGACAAAATAAACCATGGCGGTAATTAAAGCTGGACAAAGTAAACCATGGCGGTAATTAACTTGTTGGGATATTTTGTCCTAAAACAAAGTAACCTTCTAGCCTATCTCACACAAACCCTTACAAAACAATGATTGCTGTTTTGAAACTGCAGTAACTGCAGTCGACTGTGGTATTCTGGAAGCAGTAATTGCAGAATAACTGCGGTGTACTGCACTGTAACTGCAGTTACACTGCAAAATTACTGCAGTAAAAAAACGTATTTTGGACACAGTATTTGAAACATACTGCAGTTGCACTCTGAATGCAATGTTTTTTTGGAAGGGGATTAATACAAGTAAGTCAGTGTGCAACGAGCAGATAAAGTCAATACCATGGAGAAATAATTACACCTAGCCTATGTAACCGATGTGAAATGGCTAGCTAGTTAGCGGTGGTGCGCGCTAGCAGCCTTTCAGTCGGTGACGTCACTTGCTCTGAGATCTTGAAGTAGTGGTTCCCCTTGCTCTGCAAGGGCTGCGGCTTTTGTGGAGCGATGGGTAACGATGCTTCGTGGGTGACTGTTGTTGATGTGTGCAGAAGGTCCCTGGTTCGCGCCCGGGTCGGGGCGAGGGGACGGACTAAAGTTAAACTGTTACACTATGGCAGTTATGTAAGCAGAGGCCAAATTAAAGTTTACAGTAGCACTGCCAATGGCAGATTTGGTTAATGTAATGAAATGTATATAATGCACCTTTTTAAAAGAAAAACACCTTCCAGTGTAAAAACCAGGGAATCTCAAAACCAAAAAATAAGTTTTAAGTGAGAAGTATGCATTGGTCTGAAGCTGGAAAAAGAAAGGAAATTCACAAGGTTTGAATCCTAAGCAACCTGCATACAAATTGTTTAAAATACAATAGACCAACAAAGCTACTGTAGTAGAGCAATACTGTGGGCTGTAAAACCTTGGTAGAGCATGGGTGGAGTAGGCATTGTGGTGCTCGTGAATTTCGTGAATCTTTTTTGGCTTCAGACCAATACCTACTTCTTACGTCAAACAATTTTGTTTTTAACTCTTACTTTAAAATAGATGTCTTGACAAGGGAACATAAGTGTCTTGTCTACTAAATTGCATAGCCACTGTAAAATAGGCTACATTAAAGTAGACTCAGCAAAATGACGCCACAAGCAGCAAATATTGCAATGAGTGAGATCCAAGACTTTGCTGTCACACTGTCACACACAGTATCTGTGCATGTGCAAAGGGTATGCTTCACGCTGTTCCAGCATGGTTGCCACAGGACCAAAACAGTTGGGAAGTTTAGCCTCACGCTTCAATGCTCTGGGTAATTGCGGCAATTCACCCACTATGCTGTTTACTTTGTGCATCTAGCCTACGTCATATCGCAGAGTCTACCTTTAAACTCAGAATATGCTATTCTGTTATTTTGACTCTTTTGAATGTTTTTCTTTTACTAATGTTTCTTAATTCCTGCCTAAATATTTATTAGACTGTTTGTATAGGCTACCTCAAGTCCCGGCAGTGTGTCAAGGCCCGTATCTTGAGAGGGTGGAGCTCCTCGTTGCGGTTCTGCTCCTCGTTCTAGCATCTCCTAATCTCTCCTCCTAACACATATGAACCCAGAACTTCGTCGAGCGGCTGACCAATTACGTGAGACTTTAGTTCTGGGTTAACCAAGACTAACTCAGGGGTGAAAGATGTGTTCAACTCCACTGAATGCTCAATCAAAGGTTCTGAACATAAGACAGGGGCCATTACAAGTGTTATCAGTTTTGACATTTGTACTAAGAGTAAAAAATATATATACCACTTCCAAAGTGCTGAAATTATTTTATATGTACAATAACTCCTGCCTTCACCAGGACAGAGATAGCTCGTCCCCCTCCACCCTGCCGGAGTGCCCGGGTCGTAACTCTCCCAGTAGCTTCGAGAGGGGGACACGAGAAGGAGGGAGATGGAGATTTGATTTCATCAAGTAAGAACAATGGTGTATGTGGATTAGACTACAATCTGCTTCTGCAACTTCTGTTAATTGATAGATACAAAATATACTGTATATTTATGATAATATTTGTTTAGGGACCCATATTTCCAAAACCTAGTTATTTAATGTCTTTGTTTCACAGGGGACACCCATAACCGTCGTTCTCTCAGTGGGGGGGACTTATCATCTGGGGAGCCTCAACAACATCATGATGCTGACGAGACAGAGAATAATCTCTCCCGATCAGAACATCTCAAGAAACCCCAGCAGAGACGTACAGGCAATAAACCTCACTACTACTGCTCTGACTTTGGGAAGAGGTTCACTACACAAATCTCCTTAATTCACCAGCGGAGTCACACCGGAGGGAAACCATACCGCTGCCCTCAATGTGGGAACTCTTTTGCTGCATCTAACACCTTAAAATATCATCTAAGAATCCATACAGGAGAGAAACTGTACTACTGCTCTCAGTGTGGAAAGACTTTTGCTGCATTTAACACTTTAAAATCTCATCTGAGAATCCATACAGGAGAGAAACCGTATAGCTGCTCTCCGTGTGGGAAGAGTTTCACTTGTCCAGGGGGTCTTAAAGTACACAGAATAAGCCATACAGGAGAGAAACCTTACAGATGCTCACAGTGTGGGAAGAGTTTCACTGCTTCTCACAACTTAAAATTTCATCTGAGAATTCATACAGGGGAGAAGCCTTACCCCTGCCTTGATTGTGGGAAAGGTTTTGTTAGTGCAGGAGCCCTAACCATACACCAGCGTGTACACACTGGAGAGAAGCCTTATAGCTGTCATCAGTGTGGAAAGAGCTTTTCTGTTTCAGAAAAACTAACTATACACCAGCGTATACACAGTGGAGAGAAACCTTATAACTGTGATCAGTGTGAGAAATGCTTTGCTCGGTCAGGAGAGCTGACTACACACCAGATAACACACACTGGAGGGAAGCCTTATAGCTGTGATCAGTGTGGGAAGAACTTTGCTCTAGCTTCCACCCTGACTACACACCAGCGAACACACACAGGAGAAAAGCCTTACAGCTGTTATCATTGTGGGAAGAGCTGTGCTCGAGCTTCCTCCCTGACTAGACACCATCGAACACACACTGGAGAGAGAACTTATGTTTGTGTATGTGGTAAGAGCTTTGCTCTAGCTTCCACCCTGAATAGACACCAGCGAACACACACTGGAGAGAAGCCTTACAGCTGTGATCAGTGTGGGAAGAGCTTTGCTCGAGCTTCCTCCCTGAATAGACACCAGCGAACACACACTGGAGAGAAGCCTTACAGCTGTGATCAGTGTGGGAAGAGCTTTGCTCGAGCTTCCTCCCTGAATAGACACCAGCGAACACACACTGGAGAGAAGCCTTACACCTGTGATCAGTGTGGGAAGAGCTTTGCTCTATCAGAACACCTGAATAGACACCTGCGAACACACACAGGAGAGAAACCTTATAGCTGTGATCAGTGTGGGAAGAGCTTTGCTCTAACTGACAGCCTGACTATACACCAGTGAACACACACTGGAGAGAAGCCTTATAGCTGTGATCAGTGTGGGAAGAGATTCAGTCAATCAGGGACACAATTCACACCAGCGAACACACACTGGAGAGAAACCTTATGTCTGTCTATGTGGAAAGAGCTTTTCTCATTTAGGGCCAATGAAAAAACACCAGAAAGCAACAATGTGCCATATTTCATCTCCCTCCTATCCAGTTCCAGATCCCTAAATACATGTGAAATAGAAAACATCTAGTCAACAGTCATATCCATCTACCATTCTTAAACAGTTGACTTAGTGTTACGAGAATTTTGTTCTCAATGTTCTTAAACTGAACTTCCATTAAACTACTCAGTCTGCAACCCAGAGTTTGTAAGATTCTGGTTGAATGAAACAGACAAGAGTCCCAGCTTACAATAGTCAGAATGTTTATTCACGAGAGCGCTCTAAAATCAAAAATGCAAACCCAGTCTTTATAACACACACAAACAAGTTAAAATCTTAAGCCACGCCTTGCTCAGACAGTCAGTGTTTTTCCACTACACAGATACAGTACATTGTTTCTTTAATCTGCAACATGTTTCATACTTTTCTGCAAGCCTAACAGTTTCTTCCCTCCACGGGTGGAGACAGAATGTCCTGTAAGGAACACAGTAGTACAGCTTGTCTGTCGATAGCTCCTCTTATCATTTGTTTCCCACTTGCACCCTGCTTACATACTAAAAAGGAACAAAAGGTCCTTGTTCTAATTCTGACTAAAACTAGACACATCATCAGATTATAGTTTTATGATTCTAATAAATGTCATACAATTATATGGTTTCAGGGTGGAATATTTTAATCATTACCATTAAGCATATAATTCCCTTATCACTTAGTCTTATCACCATGGTAACCTCTGTGCAGCATAATATGCAGCTCTGATCTAGGACCAGGTCTCCCCTGTGTCTATGTAATATCTGTCACGACTTCCGCCGAAGTTGGCTCCCCTGCCTGTTTGGGCAGTGCTCGGCGGTCGTTGTCACCGGCCTACTAGCCGCCACCCATCCCTTTTTCCGTTTTCTGTTTGTTTTGTCTTATTAGTTGCACCTGTGTCTATTTGTGTTTGCCTGATGGGCTTCCTTATTTAAAGCCAGTATACCCGCCCTTGTTTTGTGTGGGATTATTCTTATGTTACGTGTTTGTGTTGTTGGGTGTGTTCGTGCTCCGGACCGGGTACCCTGTGTTTTGGGTTGGTCCATATTTTTTGCGCCCTGTATTTTGGGCATTGCTTTTGGTGCCATATTAAAGTGCACTTCTCCCTATGGAACTCTCTGCTCTCTGCGCCTGATTCTTCCCTCACACACCTAGTCACCCGTGACAATATCACATATTGTGTTTTTAAATGGATCACTGTCATCATAGAAGATGTCATAATGAACCTGTGTGTGGGGGGGTGGGGGTTGATAATTGTCTTCTTTCATATACTCGTAATACTATTATTATTATTAAATAAAGTCCCAAGTGGCGCAGTAGTCTAAGACCATCTCAGTCTTCAACCACGAGGCATCACTACAGACAACCTGGTTCGAATCCAGACTGTATCACAACCGGTCGTGATTGGAAGTCCCATAGGGCGGCGCACAATTGGCCAAGCATCGTCCGAGTTTGGCCGGTGTAGGCCGTCATTGTAAATAAGAATTTGTTCTTAACTGACTTGCCTAGTTAAATAAAATAAATGTAGAATAATGTTTCAACAGTAGTAGGTGTGTTCAATTGATCAATAAATTTAATCCATTATCTTCTGAACAACTTCTGCTTATTTTTCCACCTATAATTATTTATTCACTAAATTGATTAAAATGCTCCTAAAACTGTAATAAATTATGCATTACATAATTATATCCATGAAAAACAATATAAACGCAAAAAGTAAAGTATTGGTCCCATGTTTCATGTGCTGAAATAAAAGATCCCAGAAATGTTACATGCGCACACATAATTTTTGTGCACAAATTTGTTTACATGCCTATCAGTGAGCATTTCTCCTTTGCCAAGATAGTGCATCCACCTGACAGGTGTGTCAGATCAAGAAACTGATTAACCTACTTGAGAATGCTGTTCATTGACTAGAGCTCAGTGTTCAACACCACAGTGCCCTCCAAGCTCAACACTAAGCTAAGAACCCTGGGATTGAACACCTCCCTCTGCAACTGGATTCTGGACGTTCTGACGGGCCACCCCCAGGTGGCAAGGGTAGGCTCCCAAGTGGCGCAGCGGTCTAAGGCACTGCATCTCAGTGCTAGAGGCGTCACTATAGACCCTGGTTCGATTCCAGGCTGTATCACAACTGGCTGTGATTGGGAGTCCCATAGGGCGGCACACAATTGGTCCAGCGTCGTCTGGGTTTGGCCGGTGTAGGCCGTAATTGTAAATATGAATTTGGTCTTAACTGACTTGCCTAGTTAAATAAAGGTTAAATGTAATAAATAAACAACACATCTGCAACGCTGACCCTCAACACGGGAGCTCCTCATGGGTGTGTGCTCAGTCCCCTCTGTTCACCAATGACTGAGTGGCCGCGCACGACTCCAACACCATCATTAAGTTTGCAGATGACACAATGGTGGTAGAGCTTTTCTTTTCTCTCGACAGCCTATAGGGAAGAGGTCAGAGACCTGGCAGTGTGATGCCAGGACAACAACCACTCCCTCAACGTGGCCAAGACAAAGAAGTTTATCGTGGGCTACAGGAAACTGAGGGCCGAACGCATCAACGGGGCTGTAGTGGAGCGGGTCGAGAGCTTCAAGTTCCTCAGTCGTGAAGAGGGCACAACAACGCCTCTTACCCCTCAGGAGGCTGAAAGATCCTCAAAGTTGTACAGCTGCTCCATTGAGAGCCTCTTGACAGGCTGCATCCCCGCTTGGTATGGCAACTGCTTGGCATTCAACCGCAATGCGCTACAGAGGGTAATGCATACAGCTCAGTACATCATTACGGCCGAACTCCCTGCCATCCAGGACCTCTATACCAGGCCATGTCAGAGGAAGGCCTTAAAATGGTCAGGCTCCAGCCACCCAAGTCATACTGTTCCCTCTGCTACCTCACGGCAAGCGGTACCGGAGTGCCAAGTCTGGGACCAAAAGGTTCCTGAACAGCTTCTACCCCCAAGCCATAAGACTGCTAAACAGTTAATCAAGTACCTACCCAGACTATTTACAGTGCATTCGGAAAGTATTCAGACCCCTTGACATTTTCCACATTTTGTTACATTACAGCCTTATTCTAAATGTATGAAATGTTTCTTACCCCTCATCAATCTACACACAATACCTTATGATGACAAAGCAAAAACTTTTTTAAATGATATCACATTTACATAAGTATTCAGACCCTCTACTCAGTACTTTATTGAAGCACCTTCAGCAGCGAATACAGCCTCGAGTCTTCTTGGGTATGATGCTACAAGCTTGGCACACCTGTATTTGGGGAGTTTCTCCCATTCTCTGCAGATCCTCTCAAGCTCTGTCAGGTTGGATGGGGAGTGTCGCTGCACAGCTATTTTCAGGTCTCTCTAGAGATGTTAAATCGGGTTCAAGTCTGAGCTCTGGCCACTCAAGGACATTGAGACTTGTGCCGAAGCCACTCCTGCTTTGTCTGGCTGTGTGCTTAGGGTTGTTGTCCTGTTGGAAGGTGAACCTTTGCCCCAGTCTGAGGTCCTGAGCACTCTGGAGAAGATTTTCATCAAGGTTCTCTCTGTACTTTGCTCCAATCATCTTTCCCTCGAACCTGACTAGTCTCCCAGGCCCTGCCGCTGAAAAACAACCCCACAGCATGATGCCAAAACAACACATCACTGTAGGGATGGTGTAAGGTTTCCTCCAGACGTGACGCTTAGCATTCAGGGCAAAGAGTTCAATCTTGGTTTCATCAGACCAGAGAATCTTGTTTCTCATGGTCTGAGATTCCTTAAGGTGCCTTTTTGGCAAATCCAAGCGGGCTGTCATGTGCCTTTTACTGAGGAATGGCTTCCGTCTGGCCACTCTACCATACAGGCCTGAATGGTGGAGTGCTGCAGAGATGGTTGTCCTTCTGGAAGGTTCTCCCATCTCCACAGAGAAACTCTGAAGCTCTGTCTGTGGCCATCGGGTTCTTGGTCACCTCCCTGACCCTTCTCCCCTGATTGGTCAGTTTGGCCGGGCGGCCAGCTCTAGGAAGAGTCTTGGTGGTTCCAGACTTCTTCCATCCACTGTGTTCTTGGGGATCTTCAATGCTGCAGAAATGTTTTGGTACCCTTCCTCAGATCTGTGCCTCCACACAATCCTGTTTCAGAGATCTACGGAGTCTGCCTTTCCAAATCATGTCCAATCAATTAAATGTACCACAGGTGGACTCCAATCAAGTTGTAGAAACATCTCAAGGATGATCAATGGAAACGGGATGCACCTGAGCTCAATTTTGAGTCTCAGAGTAAAGGTGCTGAATAGTTATGCAAATAAGGTATTTCTGTTGTATATTTTTATTACATTTGCAAAACAATATATATATATATGTTTTCACTTTGCCATTATGCAGTATTTTGTGTAGATTGATGAGGGGAAAATGTATTTAATCTATTTTAGAATAAGGCTGTAACATAACGAAGTGAAAAAGTCAAGGGGTCTGAATACTTTCCGAAGGCACTGAAAGTCGACCTCCTTAATTATTTATATCAACAACAACAAAATTGCACTTACTCTATGCACACTCACTAGACTACCCACACACTCACGCCAACACACACACTGTAATGTCTACACCTTTTCTATTTGGAGCACGTGACCAATAAAATGTGATTTGATTTGAGTAGTAGAGGAGGATGGGTACAGGGCGAGGGATCCTCAAGAGTGATTAGGAATAATATGTGCTTCAGTAAGGTTGGTCTCTTAGTGTTCATAACCATTGCTATCAACTGTTCCGCAGAAATTGAATTTAAGTCACATAAAAGATGTTGTGGTGGCAGCTGCAGAGAGGTACTTGGGATTACATGATTTTACTGCAGAAGAATTGCAGGGAGTGTTCTGTTTTTCATGAGGGTTAAATTGGCAGGTATTTTTTCTATCACCAAGTATAATGGATTGTACAGTAGGTGGCAACATGCACCTCTAGCGTTTGTTTGCTGACCGCCATAAATACTATTGAAGAAGGACTTCACGCTGGACCAATGGTTTTTATAACTAACCCAAGATAGACCACAGCCTGTCGTTTCCAATGTGAGCAAATAGAACAAGCAAAAGGTGGGCAGAGCCTAGCACGAGCTAACATTGGCTGGTTCTAGCATGTATTTGCATATTTCGGTTAGGGAACGCCTACTCTTAAGTGCGCGTGTGCAATAACTCAATTCGATGCAGTCCTGAACAACGCACTTTTTAAAAACTTTCTCAAACGGTAAAGTCTACCAAAGTTAGTCCTATCTGTTCGTAACAGATTTTAGTTTTGGAAACAAAAACTACATTGAGATCAAATGTCTCATCGATTAGAACATTAGCAAAATGTCGGCCAAAATCCATCTCGCTCCATCTTCTCCCACTGCCAGCCACTGGGCTTCCTCTCACCACCATATTTGGTAGTGAGTGGAAACGCCAACCGGATGCTTCACATTTATTCCTCCAGTGAAATATCTATGTCATTGTTCTATCTGTGGCTGGACTCTCTCAGATCAAATCTTATCCAGGATCTTACTGAAGTAAGATTAGCCTACATTAATTTGAATCCAGTTTTGATATTTAAATAGACGTTTGATTGCTCTGATCTAGCTGTTTCAGTTGTAGACTTGAGACTGGAATTGCCTGCGACAATGCCATAATAGATATCTGAACGCTCTGACAAACATCGTAACTATAGCGTACACATTTCTTGAAGAAACGTTGAAGAACGAATAGCGTCCACAATGGATCGGGTAAGTTTGGTTGCCTTTTGTTAGCAATATAGGCCTACTGTGGTCAGTGTGGTGTTTGAAATGTCTAGGCCTAGTTTTCACATTTGATCGTCCACTTCCATGCGTTCCATTTGAACAGCTAACGTGAGCTAGACAGTGGTGGAAAATGTACTAAATGGTCATACTTGAGTAAAGATATCTTAGTAGAAATGACTCGACTAAAAGTGAAAGTCACCGAGTAAAATATTACTCGAGTAAAAGTATTTGGTTTTAAATATACTATCCTGCTAAGCATTCGAAATGTAACTAGTACTTTTGGGTGCCAGGATAAATGTATTGAGTAAAAAGTACATTATTTTATTTATAAATTACTGGAGTAAAAATTGTCAAATAATTGTAAAGTTGAGCCACCCCTTGTTTATAGGAAACTTTGCACAAAATTGTGTGACCAAATATGTAATCATTTGTGGCTGTGGTAACTAATGACAACCATAAAAGTCCAAATTGGCTATACCGTAAAAATTGCTGAAAAATATAGAAAGAATACTATTTCCCTTGAAGTAGTGATGCTGAATGTAAAACATTGCTTAACTTACCCCATTCTCCCACACTTTAAAGTAGTCCTCCGGTGATTTTTATTTTTATTTTTAAATATTTTTTAAATAAATGTTATTGTTGAAAAGCAATATCCCAACTATAGATACAGTAAAGTACACACTTTACTGATGTCATCGGCCCCTTCCTTGCTTGAGGAACAATACAATTATTTAACACAGGTTTAACACCTAACACAAACATTGTACTTTTACACACTTAGCATAGACTAGGCCCTGTTGTTACCTCATATCCCAGCCAGCGATAATGCCTTGCATTACACCTGGGAAGAAAACACTTCCATTTGCTCAAAGTGCCATTGGCTCAACTTACCCAAGGCAAACATGTTGACTATATTAGCCCACACAGCTACAAGGATGCATTTTCATGCTAGGTTTAGGACCTCATATTGACGCTTATTAAGACCCCAACTGATGTATAGAACAATCTTAAAATTGTCACCTTTGGTTAAGATACAAGCACCATGAAACCTCTAAGCCAAATTCAGTTTTTTGGACCTAACTTGCTTACCACTTTTTTCATGTGTTTTCTTTCTTCACAGACTCCATGAAATGATGACCTCTTCCTAAATATTTGGTCAAATTATTCATTTTGTGTATGGTTTCCTAGAAACAAGGCCGGCTCAACACTCTCCCCTACAGTAATATGGATAAAAACATGCCACGATTTCCAAAGTTATTATAGTACACATACATTTATTTGTAACTAGGCTATAGTGGTACAATGTATTATGGAACAGTTAATACTAAAAACTTCTATAGGATGTGCCATTACAGTTGAACAATTTTTTTTAAACTTGTTGCTGCTACTGTCACTTTTGACCGAAAATAAATAACTTCTGGACATCAGAACAGTGAATATTAGCTTTTTTTTCCTTTAACGAGTCCGATGAGCCCAACATAAAGAACATACTGCTTTCCCGGGAACTTGCCCAAATCCCCGTCATTTGCGTGAAAAGAAGACAGAGAAAAAGTGGGTTGCCTTCTGTGAATTCGTAGGCGATCGAATAAACCCTCTCTGCCGTCCGTTCTACTAGCTAATGTGCAATCATTGAAAAATAAAATCAACGACCTACAAGGATGATTAAACTACCAACGGGACATTCAAGACTAATATCTTATGCTTCACAGAGTCGTGGCTGAATGACGACATTATCAACATACAGCTGGCTGGTTATACGCTGTATCAGCAGGATAGGACAGCGGCGTCTGGTAAGACAAGGGGTGATGGACTATGTATATTTGTAAACAACAGCTGGTGCATGACATCTACGGAAGCCTCAAGGTTTTTCTCACCTGAGTTAGAGTACCTCATGATATGCTCTAGACCACACTATCTACCTAGAGTTTTCATCTGTATTTTTGGTAGCTGTCTACATACCACCACAGACCGATGCTGGCACTAAGACCGCACTCAATGAGCTGTATTCCGCCATAAGCAAACAGGAAAATGCTCATCCAGAGGTGGCACTCCTAGTGGCCGGGGTCTTTAATGCAGGGAAACTTAAATCTGTTTTACCAAATTTTGTTAAATGTGCAACCAGAGGGGAAAAAAATTCTAGACCACCTTTACCCCACACACAGAGATAAAGCTCTCCCTCGCCCTCCATTTGGCAAATCTGACCATAATTCTATCCTCCTGATTCCTGCTTACAAGCAAAAATGAAAGCAGGAAGCACCAGTGACTCAGTCAATAAAAAAGTGGTTAGATGAAGCAGATGCTAAGCTACAGGACTATTTTGCTAGCACAGACTGGAATATGTTCCAGGATTCTTCCGATGGCAATGAGGAGTACACCACATGAGTCACTGTCTTCATCAATAGGTGCATCGACGACGTCGTCTCCACAGTGACTACGTACATACCCCAACCAGAAGCCATGGATTACAGTCAACATCCGCACTGAGCTAAAGGCTAGAGCTGCGCTTTCAAGGAGTGGGACTCTAACCCAGAACCTTATAAGAAATCCCGCTATGCCCTCCGACGAACCATCAAACAGGCAAAGCATCAATACAGGACTAAGATCTAATCGTACTACACTGGCTCCGACGCTCGTCGGATGTGGCAGGGCTGGCAAACCATTACAGACTACAAAGGTCTTCCAGGCGAGCTAAACTACTTCTATGCTCGCTTCGAGGCAAATAACACTGAAACATGCATGAGAGCATCAGCTGTTCCGGACGACTGTGTGATCACGCTCTCCGCCTCCGATGTGAGTAAGACCTTTAAACAGGTCAACATTCACAAGGCCGCAGGGCCAGACAGATTACCAGGACTTGTACTGCGAGCATGCTCTGACCAACTGGCAAGTGTCTTCACTGACATTTTCAACCTCCCTGTCCGAGTCTGTAATACCAACATGTTTTAAGCAAACCAACATAGTTCCTGTGCCCAAGAACACTAAGGTAACCTGCCTAAATGACTACCAACCTGTAGCACTCACGTCTGTAGCCATGAAGTGCTTTGAAAGGCTGGTCATGGCTCACATCAACACCATCATGCCAAAAACCCTAGACCCACTCCAATTTGCATACCGCCCCAACAGATCCACAGATGATGCAATCTCTATTGCACTCCACACAGCCCTTTCCCACCTAGCCAAAAGGAAAACCTATGTGAGAATGCTATTCAATGACTACAGCTCAGTGTGCAACACCATAGTGCCCTCAAAGCTCATCAATAAGCTAAGGACCCTGAGACTAAACACCTCCCTCTGCAACTGGATCCTGGACTTCCTGATGGACTGCCCCCAGGTGGTAAGGGTAGGTAACACATCCGCCACGCTAATCCTCAACACGGGCCCCTCAGGGGTGCGTGCTCAGTCCACACCTGTACTCCCTGTTCACTCATGACTGCACGGCCAGGCACGACTCCAACACCATCATTAAGTTTGCCGATGACACAACAGTGGTAGGTCTGATCACCGACAATGACGAGACAGCCTATAGGGCGGAGGTCAGAGACCTGGCTGTGTGGTGCCAGGGCAACAACCTCTCCCTCAACATGATCAAGACAAAGGAGATGATTGTGGGCTACAGGAAATGGAGGACCGAGCACGCCCCCATTCTCATCGACAGGGCTGTAGTGGAGCAGGATGAGAGCTTCAAGTTCCTTGGTGCCCACATCACCAACAAACTAACATGGTCCAAGCATACCAAGACAGTCGTGAAGAGGGCACAACAAAACCTATTCCCCCTCAGGAAACTAAAAAGATTTGGCATGGGTCCTCAGATCCTCAAAAGGTTCTACAGCTGCACCATCGAGAGCATCCTGACTGGTTGCATCACTGCCTAGTATGGCAACTGCTTGGCCTCCGACAGCAAGGCACTACAGAGGGTAGTGCGTACGGCCTAGTATGTCACTGGGGCCAAGCTTCCTGCCATCCAGGACCTCTATACCAGGCGGTGTCAGAGAAAGGCCCTAAACATTGTCAAAGGCTCCAGCCACCCTAGTAATTAACTGTTCTCTCTGCTACCGCACGGCAAGCGGTACCGGAGCGCCAAGTCTAGGTCCAAGAGGCTTCTAAACAGCTTCTTCCCCCAAGCCATAAGACTCCTGAACGTCTAATCAAATGGCTACCCAGACTATTTGCCCCCCCTTTTTTTACACCGCTGCTACTCTGTTTATTATCTATGCATAGTCACTTTAATAACTCTACCTACATGTACATATTACCTCGACTAACCAGTCCCCCCGCACATTGACCCTGTACCGGTACCCCCCTGTATATAGTCTCGCTATTGTTATTTTACTGCTGCTCTTCAATTACTTGTTACTTTTATTTTTTATTCGTATTTTTTAAACTGCATTGTTGGTTAGGTGCTTGTAAGTACAGTTCAAGTCGGAAGTTTACATACACCTTAGCCAAATACATTTAAACTGTTTTTCACAATTCCTGACATTTAATCCTAGTAAAAATTCCCTGTCTTAGGTGAGTTAGGATCACCACTTTTATTTAAAAAATGTGAGAATGATTTATTTCAGCTTTTCTTTCATCACATTCCCAGTGGGTCAGAAGTTTACATACTCAATTAGTATTTTGTAGCATTGCCTTTAAATCATTTACCTTGTGTCAAATGTTTCGGGTAGCCTTCCACAAGCTTCCCACAAGAAGTTGGGTGAATTTTGGTCCATTCCTCCTGACAGAGCTGGTGTAACTGAGTCAGGTTTGTAGGCCTCCTTGCTCCACACGCTTTTTCAGTTCTGCCCACAAATTTTCAATAGGATTGAGGCCAGGGCTTTGTGATGGCCACTCCAATACTTTGACTTTGTCGCCTTAAGCCATTTTGCCACAACTTTGGAAGTATGCTTGGGGTCATTGTCCATTTGCGACCAAGCTTTAACTTCCTGACTGATGTCTTGAGATGTTGCTTCAATATATCCACATACTTTTCCCTTATGGAGCCATCTATTTTATGAAGTGCACCAGTCCCTCCTGCAGCAAAGCACCCCCACAACATGATGCCACCTCCCCCGTGCTTCGCGGTTGGGATGGTGTTCTTTGGCTTGCAAGCCTCCCCCTATTTCCTCCAAACATAATGATGGTCATTATGGCCAAACAGTTCTATTTTTGTTTCATCAGACCAGAGGACATTTCTCCAAAAAGTACGATCTTTATCCCCATGTGCAGTTGCAATCCGTAGTCTGGCTTTTTTATGGTGGTTTTGGAGCAGTGGCTTCTTCCTTGCTGAGCGGCGTTTCAGGTTATGTCGATATAGGACTCGTTTCACTGTGGATATAGATACTTTTGTACCTGTTTCCTCCAGCATCTTCATAAGGTCCTTTGCTGTTGCTCTGGGATTGATTTGCACTTTTTGCACCAAAGTACGTTAATCTCTTGGAGATCGAACGCGTCTCCTTCCTGAGCGGTATGACGGCTGCGTGGTCCCATGGTGTTTATACTTGCATACTATTGTTTGTACCGATGAACGTGGTACCTTCAATTGGAAATTGCTCCCAAGGATGAACCAAACTTGGGGAGGTCTACAACTGATTTCTTCTGATTTTCCCATGATGTCAATCAAAGAGGCACTGAGTTTGAAGGTAGGCCTTGAAATACATCCACAGGTACACCTCCATTTGACTCAAATTATGTCAATTAGCCTAACAGAAGCTTCTAATGCCATGACAATTCTCTGGAATTTTCCAATCTGTTTAAAGGCACAGTCAACTTAGTGTATGTAAACTTCTGACCTACTGGAATTGTGATACAGTGAATATAAGTGAAATAATCTGTCTGTAAACAATTGTTGGAAAAATGACTTGTCATGCACAAAGTAGATGACCGACTTGCCAAAACTATACTTTGTTGACAAGAAATGTGTGGAGTGGTTGAAACACTGAGGTTGGAGTCATTAACTCGTTTATGTAAACTTCTGACTTCAACTGTAAGCATCCCACCTGTTGTATTCGGCGTGTATGACCAATACAATTTGATTTGACTATGGTAAACTCGGCTATAGTGGTAAAATGTCTTATGGGGACAGTCAATACTACAAACCTCATTAGTAAGTGCCATTACAGTTTTTCTCAATTCTCAATTTTTGGAACAGTGTTATAGAGAGATAAAGACTAAAGTAATAAAATGTTTGGTCTAATGATATTCTATGTACAATACTTCCTGTGGTCACCAGGACAGAGCTAGTCCGTCCCCCTCTAACCTGCCGGAGTCCCCTGGTCACAACTCTCCTGGTAGCGCCTTACTGCTGGGTCTGGAAAGGGTGTCTGTGCGGCTGGTCGACTGCAGGAAAACACCAGGGCAGAGTGGAACTGTGAGAGAAGGACACGAGGAGGATGAGAAGGGAGAAGATGGAGATCTGATTTCATTAAGTAAGAACAATGTGTGTTGATTAAACTACAATCTGCTTCTCTAACTGCTCATTGATTGATAAACAATATATATACAGGTAACTGCCAAAATAAACACCAACATAGACCAGAACAGCTTAAATGTGGCTTGGCGTAGATTCTACAAGTGTCTCTATCGGAGGGATGCGACACCATTCTTCCACCAGAAATTCAATGATTTGGTGTTTTTTTGACGGTGGTGGAAAACGCTGTCTGAGGTGCCGCTCCAGGATCTCATAAGTGTTCCATTTGGTTGAGATCTGGTAACAAACGGCCATGACGTATGATCTGCATCGTTCCCTTTCAGTCAGGAAACTTGGCCCAATACAGCTGTGGGCAGTTTGAGCGCTAGCACACTCTAATGAAGAACATTAGTCACGCCTGACAAGGCCAATATACCCTGTGCTTCAGCGGAATCCCCGCCTACCTACGGAGTCATTCCTTCAATTTCTTCCCGTCTTCATCTCGAGCTGAGCAGAACAATCTCACACATTTCTTCTAAACAAAGATTGGAATGCAATTTCAGGATTTATTCCAACTTAACTGTCCCACTAACTCGGGTTTATGCTCATCCTTCTGGAAGTTGTGCATTGAAAGGCAGTGCACAGTTTTGCAATATACCCAGATGCCACAGGTTTGTTGTTGGGTTGGAACCCTAGGTGATCTGCCGTGGGCCATTTCATTCGGTGTTGGGTTGGGTCGTGATTTCAGATCCCCTGAGTTTCCTAACTAAAAGGGAACCTACAGTTATGACTAGAACTAATGTTCAATGAAAGAGGCAAACAAAGTACAACAGTTGTTTGGCCTCACACCGCCATGTTCAGATTAAGAGCGGTACTGAATTGAAGGAATGACTCCGTACCTTGGTTTTATCACATGAGAAGGTGGGACTTCTGGTGCCAGCACGGTGTTCATTGGCCTTGTCAAGCGTGATTCTAATGTTCCTCCAGTAGCTGTACCTTGTTTCCGTCCTTCAGGGAACAGTAGTTAAAGTAATAACTGTTTTTTTTTAATGCTCATTAAATCATTCAGGGAACACTCATGCCCTGTGGATGAGGGCATTGTCATCAACCATAGGTTGAAGGTGAACACTCAATGGCTCTGCATTTATTGGCGTTTACCTTGCCCTCTAAGTGGTTGAGTGGACCTAAACCATGCCAGGAAAATTAACCCAACACCATAAGAGCCACCAGAACCCTAAATTCCTCAAGTGTTTCCTTTTATTTTGGCAGTTATGTTTATACTGAGGGTCATATTTGTTTATGGATTGCAAAACCTAGTTATTCAATGTCTTTGCTTCACAGGGGACACCCCTAACTGTCATTCTCTCAGTGGGAGGGGCTTATCATCTGGGGAGCCTCAACATCATGTTGCTGACGAGGCAAAAAAGAGTCTCTACAGATCAGAACAACTCAAGAAACCCCAGCAGAGAGGTTTAGGGAAGAAACCTCATCACTGCTGCTCTGACTGTGGGAAGAGTTTCACTAGAAGGAGTGGCTTCATTATTCACCAGCGGATTCACACCGGAGAGAAACCATACTGCTGCTCTCAGTGTGGGAAGAGTTTCACCTGTCCAGGAGGTCTTAAGTTACACCATAGAATCCATACAGGAGAGAATCCGTACAGATGTTCACAGTGTGGGAAGAGTTTCGCTGCTTCTAACACCTTAAAATCTCATCTGAGAATGCATACAGGGGAGAAGCCTTACCCCTGCCTTGATTGTGGGAAAAGCTTTGCTAATGCAGGAACCCTAACCATACACAAGCGTGTACACACTGGAGAGAAGCCTTATAGCTGTGATCAGTGTGGAAAAAGCTTTTCTCTTTCAGAAAATCTAACTATACACCGGCGCATACACACTGGAGAGAAACCTTATGTCTGTTATCAGTGTGGGAAGAGCTTCACTCAGTCAGGAGACCTGACTACACACCAGCGAACACACACTGGAGAGAAGCCTTATAAATGTGATCAATGTGGAAAGAGCTTTGCTCTCGCTTCGTCCCTGACTAGACACCAGCGAACACACACTGGAGAGAAGCCTTACAGCTGTGATCAGTGTGGGAAGAGCTTTGCTCGAGCTTCCAACCGGTCTACACACCAGCGAACACACACTGGAGAGACACCTCACAGCTGTGATCAGTGTGGTAAGAGTTTTAGTCAATCAAGAGATCTGATTACACACCAGCGAACACACACTGGAAAGCGGCCTTATAGTTGTGATCAGTGTGGGAAGAGTTTTAGTCAGTCAGGGAACCTGATTAGACACCAGCGAATACACACTGGACAGAGGCTTTATAGCTGTGATCAGTGTGGGAAGAGTTTTAGTCAGTCAGGGAACCTGACTAGACACCAGCGAACACACACTGGACAGAACCCTTATATCTGTGTATGTGGAAAGATATTTGTTCATTTAGGGCCAATGAAAAAACACCAGAAAGCACAAACATGTCGTCTTTCAACTCCCTCCTATCCGACACCGGTTCCAGATCCCTAAATAAAGGGTCAACAGAAAACATCTAGTGAACAGTCATATCCATCTCTCATTCTTAAACAGTTGACTTAGTCTGATCACCATGGTAACCTGTTTGGAACATAGATGCGGTAAAGAAGTCAATCAAACTCGAGCAAAACAATAGAATTGCCATGGAAATGTGTGGGAGAAAAGGGCCATGGGGGAATAATCCTGAATCTCTTCATTGCCCCCCAGCAAAATTAGCCTACGTTTAGACTATTGTTTATATGTGTATGTCACACTATATTGAGGTACAAATCAGAGTATAACGCATGTATGTCAACCCCAACCAGCAAATGTTAATTTCATATTCACCAATCAACTGCATTACAGTTAAAAATGATTGACTACCACCACCGATGTCTGTATGCTAGCTATGCTAACCAGCTTATACTAACTGGAGTTAGCATTTGGAAGTCACTTCTCAACTTTTAAATGTTACCTGTGAAAACAGTCAAATATATCCAAATCGGACTTAAGTAACCACATTGTGAGCCTGTTACAATACATATAGTGCATTCGGGAAGTATTCATACCCCTTGACTATTTTCCACATTTTGTTACGTTACAGCCTTATTCTAAAATATATTAAATACCTTTTCCCCCCTCAATCTACATACAATAACCAATAATGACAAAGGGAAAAGTTTAGGAATTTTAGCAAATGTATAAAAATTAAAAAAAGATGCATATCGGTACCTTATTTACATAAGTATTCAGACCCGTTGCTATGAAACTCAACATTGAGCTCAGGTGCATCCTGTTTCCATTGAGATATTTCTACAACTTGATTGGAGTCTACCTGTGGTAAATTCAGTTGATTGGACATGATTAGGAAGGGCACACAACGGTCTATATAAGGTCCCACAGTTGGCCGTTCATGTCAGAGCAAAAACCAAGCCATGAGGTTGAAGGAATTGTCCGTAGAGCTCCGAGGCAGGATTGTGTCAAGGCACAGATCTGGGGGGGTACATCCTGTAGAAAACACAAACAGCTCTGCACTGCTTTGCGAAGCGCAAGAAGTATGAATTCCCTGACTTCTACTGAGGCCTTATCACCATAAATGCTACATGGCCAATGCAGATGTCGGATTGACCATGCAGCGCCCAGATGCACAATGTGCTTCTCTCCAGAATGCGCTCTCTCCTGCCAATTTGTGCACATTCATTGTTTCATAACTTCATTGTGTGAATTGTTTGCGTTTGATTTCACTTCCCCATTACATGTCACCAGTAGTACATTCTAACGTTAATTCCTGTAATTCCTCATTTACAATGTTTGTTACTTTGGTTAGTCATTACTGTTAATGCATTCAATATTATTATTCCAGTCTTCCCAGTATTATTGTCGGAGTCGACATGTTGTTTGCAGACCGCACAACCTATGCTATACTTGAGAGAAACCAGTTTTGATTTATTTCATTCCATTTATGAGTTTTGTCATTTTAGTCAGTCTTTTGTTTGGAGCGCTCCTGTCAATGTTGAGTAAGGACGCGCATGCATAGAAGTAGGCCAATAGGCTACCTGGCCTGCGGGCAAATGTGTGTATATAAATGTGCCCATTTTGGGAGATAGTATTTCTGATTGGCTTAACACACCATCACTAATGACCTGTTGATCTTCTCTAAGTAATGTTTTCTTCACCTCAAACGGCAAGCAAACAAAGTCTGTTTTTACATCCATTGAGAATTACAACAGTTACGCATTTTGTATTTGAAAAATCTTTCCAGCGATCTCCCTTTTTCAATAACCACATAGTGTGAAAGGGAAAAATGTAATGCTCTGATCCAGTGGAAATGTAAAAAATAGGCCTACCTGATCACTTATCAGTGCTTGACTTGGACTGAAACAGTTCCGGTACTCATTTTGGGTGCAGAAACTCCACAATACTTTGGAGCTAACATTCTACAAGACAAACAGGAGCTTAAGCAGTAGAACATTTGCAGTGCTGGTACTCAGCTCCATTGAGCTCCTGCTCAAGTTTCTTATCCCTTGTGCAAATAGCCTACAGCTGTGTCTGTCCAGAGCTCATTGGCACAAGAAACTGAGGGTCCAGAATATCTTATAAAATGTTGCAAGTTCGCTAGCACAAGTTTCGGGCCGGACCCAGTAATGTTTCAAGTTTGTTGCAGACAGGCCATTTGTATGTTGCCAATGTGATTTATAGGATATTTCATTTTATCAGGATGTTTTCTACCTGCAGGTTGAAAGGTTTTTATTTGTTGGCTTTATGTTGGCAATAGAAGTTAGTTTTTAGGTTTGTACCATTTTTCATTTAGATTTGGCTAGAATTTTGATTAACCATTTGACAATGATTTTGAGATATGAAGACTTTCACAAAAATGTGCATATGAAAACCATAACTGGCACACAGATCGGTAGAAATGGTAAGAAATTGTCATTCCACATGAAAGGTTGCGAACTCCTCTTGTAGCCTATTACTGGTAACTTCAGGAGAGTAATGGCAGAATCGGAGAAAGCCAGCAGGAGCGGGATGAGAATAGTTGGGTCAGGTTACGTTTTTCCTTCTTCTGGTTATCTAGATCTCTGGCGCCCTCTTGAGGCATTTGCCTTATTTCATCAAACCGTAAGCTTAAAGCATCAGACAAGCTCAGTGCATATAGTTGATTTTATTAACACACATTGGGTGTGTCTATAAATAGAAACATACACGTTGAAACATTTGGATCCAAATGGATTGGTTAAAAGAACAGATGAATTTCGGTCTACAGATTATAATTTTTTTGTCGGGATAGCCCTAGTCTGAATACTTTCCGGATGTTGTAAATCATGACGATTTGACGAATATCCACTTTGTTAGATCAGATTTGTTGAACGGTCCTCGTTCCATTGACTCCTTTCCTGCATCTATAATATGCAGCTCTGATCTAGGAGCAGGTTTCCCCTGTGTCCATGCAATATCACACATTGCGATCTAAATGGATAAATGTTATATATTATATTGATTAAAAGTCACCTTGTCAGAGCGATTTACATGTCTCGCCAGAGTAAGCCTACACGAAACACAGCCCTTATTTTAAATGTTTCTAAAATCCCCTATAGGGAAAAATGTAATGGTGGAAAAACTATTGGAACCATTTCCCTGCTTGACCACTAGGTTTTATGGGTATTATGACACGTCCACGGTCTGGCTCTATAGAGAGAAATAGTGATGGCATCTTTTTATAGGCACTAATTTTGCCATGGTTCTTTGGACAAAGCCATGAGGAAAATGTATAAAAATAAGGTCTGTGGGAAACAGGTTTCGGAGCTGTTATGTTTTGTTCTGAGAGACTTCATCAGCTAATGTAACTTTTTGTGAATTTAGAAAGCTTTTTTTTTTATTACATAAATCCAAGGTTTCATAATTCATAAAGGTCATTAAAACTTCTTATGGCTTGGGGGCGCTATTTTCACGTCCGGATGAAGTGTGCCCAAAGTAAACTGCCTGCTACTCAGGCCCAGAAGCTAGGATATGTATATAATTGGTAGATTTGTATAGAAAACACTCTAGAGTTTCTAAAACTGTTTGAATAAAGTCTGTGAGTATAACAGAACTGATTTGGCAGGAGAAACCACGAGCACAATCCATCTAGGGAAAAAAAATATGCTTGCAGTTCCTATAGCTTCCACTAGATGTCAACAGTCTTTAGAAATTGGTTGATGTTTTTCTTTAGAGAAATTAAGAAGTAGCCCTGTTATTTTCCTGTGTCACTCACTCCAGACCAGTCCTCTTCTGGCTGTGCCGGGTGGAGATTATAACAGAACATGGCCAAGATGTTCAAATGTTCATAATAATAATCACAGTGGTTGTCGAGGGTGCAACAGGTCAGCACCTCAGGAGTAAATATCAGTTGGCTTTTCATAGCCGATCATTCAGAGTGTCTCTAGAGTTGAAAACAGCAGGTCTGGGACAGGTAGCATGTCCGGTGAACAGGTCAGGGTTCCATAGCTGCAGGCAGAACAGTTGAAACTGGAGCAGCAACACGACCAGGTGGACTGGGGACAACAAGGAGTCATCAGGCCAGGTAGTCCTGAGGCATGGTCCTAGGGCTCAGGTCGAGAGAGAGAGAGAGAGAGAGAGCGAGAATAAATACACTTAAATTCACACAGGACACCAGATAAGACAGGATAAATACTCCAGATATAACAGACTGACCCTAGCCCC
This sequence comes from Salvelinus namaycush, assembly GCF_016432855.1. Taxonomy (NCBI): domain Eukaryota; kingdom Metazoa; phylum Chordata; class Actinopteri; order Salmoniformes; family Salmonidae; genus Salvelinus; species Salvelinus namaycush. The sequence goes on along the minus strand of NC_052309.1, from coordinate 95,679,275 downwards.
CCGACACAAACTACTGCAGCATAAATACTGGAGGCTGAGATAGGAGGGGTCGGGAGACACTGTGGCCCCATCCGATGATACCCCCGGACAGGGCCAAACAGGCAGGATATAACCCCACCCACTTTGCCAAAGCACAGCCCCCACACCACTAGAGGGATATCTTCAACCAGCAACTTACCATCCTGAGACAAGGCCGAGTATAGCCCACAAAGATCTCCGCCACGGCACAACCCAAGGGGGGGCGCGAGCCCAGACAGGAAGATCACGTCAGTGACTCAAGTGACGCACCCCTCCTGGGGACGGCATGGAAGAGCACCAGTAAGCCAGTGACTCAGCCCCTGTAACAGGGTTAGAGACAGAGGAGAGAGGGGAACCGGCCAGGCAGAGACAGCAAGGGTGGTTCGTTGCTCCAGTGCCTTTCCATTCACCTTCACACCCCTGTGCCAGACTACACTCAATCATAGGACCTACTGAAGAGATGAGTCTTCAATAAAGACTCAAAAGTTGAGACCAAGTCTGCGTCTCTCACATGGGTAGGCAGACCATTCCATAAAAATTGAGATCTATAGGAGAAAGCCCTGCCTCCAGCTGTTTGCTTAGAAATTCTAGGGACAATTAGGAGGCCTGCGTCTTGTGACCGTAGCGTACGTGTAGGTATGTACGGCAGGGCGAAATTGGAAAGATAGGTAGGAGCAAGCCCATGTAATGCTTTGTAGGTTAGCAGTAAAACCTTGAAATCATCCCTTGCCTTAACAGGACGCCAGTGTAGAGGCTAGCACTGGAGTAATATGATCACATTTTTTGGTCCTAGTCAAGATTCTAGCAGCCGTGTTTAGCACTAACTGAAGTTTTATTTACGGAAAGTAGAGCATTGCAGTAGTCTAACCTAGAAGTCACAAAAGCATGAGTTAACCTTTCTGTCAAAAAATGATGCAGAAAAATTTTGATTTTTGCAATGTTACGTAGATGGAAAAAAGCTGTCAGTGAAAGTCTTGATATGTTCGTCAAAAGAGAGATCAGGGTCCAGAGTAACACCGAGGTCCTTCAGTTTTATTTGAGACGACTGTACAACCATCAAGATTAATTGTCAGATTCAACAGAAGATCTCTTTGTTTCTTGGGACCTAGAACAAGCATCTCTGTTTTGTCCGAGTTTAAAAGTTAAAATTTGCAGCCATCCACTTCCTTATGTCTGAAACACAGGCTTCCAGATTTTTCATCTAAATGTACAGCTGTGTGTCATCTGCATAGCAGTGAAAGTTAACATTGTTTCCGAATGACATCACCAAGAGGTAAAATATATAGTGAAAACAATAGTGGTCCTAAAACGGAACCTTGAGGAACACCGAAATTTACAGTTGATTTGTCAGAGGACAAACCATCCACAGAGACAAACTGATATCTTTCTGACAGATAAGATCTAAACCAGGCCAGAACTTGTCCGTGTAGACCAATATGGGTTTCCAATCTCCAAAAGAATGTGGTGATCGATGGTATCAAAAGCAGCACTAAGGTCTAGGAGCACGAGGACAGATGCAGAGCCTCGGTCTGACGCCATTAAAAGGTAATTTACCACCTTCACAAGTGCAGTCTCAGTGCTATGATGGGGTCTAAAACCAGACTGAAGCGTTTCGTATACATTGTTTGTCTTCAGGAAGGCAGTCTAACCTAAGCTGCGCAACAGCTTTTTCTAAAAATTTTGAGAGAAATGGGAGATTCGATATTGGCCGGTAGTTTTTATTTTTCTGATTGTTCTTATTTTCCTCAATTAAGTTGGAAAAATAAGATGATCGAGCAGCAGTGAGGGCTCTTCGATACTGCACGGTACTGTCTTTCCAAGCTAGTCGGAAGACTTCCAGTTTGGTGTGGCGCCATTTCCAATCCAATTTTCTGGAAACTTGCTTCAGAGCTCGGGTATTTTCTGTATACCAGGGAGCTAGTTTCTTATGACAAATGTTTTTTGGGGTGCGACTGCATCTAGGGTATTGCGCAAGGTTAAATTGAGTCCCTCAGTTAGGTTGTTAACTGTTAGAGCTGCCCTGCCCTATAAAAAACACAAACAAAATTTGAGTTTGCTATTCACAAGAAGAATTGCCTAATGTGAACCATGCCTTGAACAAAATAGATCTCAGAAGAGCTAAGATTAAGAATTGTTGACTTGCATTACGCTGGAAAGTGTTACAAAAGTATCTTTTAAAAGCCTTGATATTCATCAGTCCACGGTAAGACAAATTGTCTATAAATGGAGAAAGATCAGCACTGTTTCCACTCTCCCTAGGAGTGGCCATCCTGCAAAGATGACTGCAAGAGTGCACGCAGCACAGAATGCTCAATGAGGTTAAGAAGAATCCTAGAGTGTCAGCTAAAGACTTACAGAAATCTCTGGAACATGCTAACATCTCTGTTGACGAGTCAACGATATGTAAAACACTAAACAAGAAAGGTGTTTGTGGGAGGTCACCATGGAAGAAGCCTCTGCTGTCCAAATAAACCATTGCTGCACTTCTAAAGTGCGCAAAAGAGCACCTGGATGTTCCACAGCGCTACTGGCAAAATATTCTGTGGACAGATTAAACTAAAGTTGAGTTGTTTGGAAGGAACACACAACATTGTGTAGAGAAAAAAAAGGGACAGCACACCAACATCAAACCCTCATCCTAATTAACTGCTACTCTCCGTTTATCATATATGCATAGTCACTTTTAACCATATCTACATGTACATACTACCTCAATCAGCCCGACTAACCGGTGCCTGTATATAGCCTCACTACTGTTATTTTTCACTGTCTTTTTACTGTTGTTTTTATTTCTTTACTTACCTGTTGTTCACCTAATCCCTTTTTTATCATTATATATATTTTTTTCAATTCGAAATTGCACTGTTGGTTAGAATTTCACTGTTGTATTCGGTGCACGTGACAAACTTTGATTTGGAGGGAGAATCATGATTTGGGGCTGCTTTGCTGCCTCAGGGCCTGGACAGCTTGCTATCATTGACAGAAAACTTGGGAATTAATTTTATCAAAACATTTTGCAGGAGAATGTAATGCTCTGTCTGCCAATTGAAGCTCAACAGAAGTTGGGTGATGCAACAGGACAATGACCCAAAACACAGAAGTAAATCAACAACAGAATGGCTTCAACAGAAGAAAATACGCCTTCTGGAGTGGCTCAGAGTTCTGACCTCAATCCGATTGAGATGCTGTGGCATGACCTCGAGCAGTTCACACCAGACATCCCAAGAATATTGCTGAACTGAAACAGTTTTGTGAAGAGGAATGGTCCAAAATTCCTCCTGACCGTTGTGCGGGTCTGATCCACAACTACAGAAAACATTTGGTTGAGGTTATTGCTGCCAAAGGAGGGTCAACCAGTTATTAAATCCAAGGGTTCACATACTTTTCCCACCCTGCACTGTGAATGTTCACACGGTGTGTTCAATAAAGACATGAAAATGTATAATTGTTTGTGTGTTATTAGTTTAAGCAGACTGTCTATTGTTGACTTAGATGAAGATCAAATTGTATGACCAATTTATGCAGAAATACAGGTAATTCCAATGGGTTCACATACTTTTTCTTGCCACTGTATCTCCACATTGACAAGATTGGTTGATGGTAGGTGGGGGGTGGTACATCCTGTATAAACACAAACTCCCTTCCTTGACTGCTTCCTTCCAGCAGTGTAGCAGGGAGATTCCTAGATGTGAGAAGTGTGCAGGAGGACCTGACAGAAAGGAATGTGTAGTATTGATGTAAAAAGGTGTGTGTGTGTAAACTGTAGGGGTACACATGGTGCTGGAGATCAGATGTGTCCGGTGAGAGAAAGACAGGTTGAGGTTACCAGGATCACAGTAGTGCAGAAGGTGTTGTATGCTGAGGCAGTGAAGGGAGTACTAGAGGAAGATGGGTCCAGGGTGAGGGATCCTGAGAGGATCTCTGTGATTAGGCTGAGGTCAATAGAGAGTGATAAGAATAACATGCTTCAAGTTTTTTTGAAACGTTTTTTTGGCGTTCATGGCCATGGTTGTCGACTAACGCAGCAACAGAACGTAAATCACAGCGCATAGATGTTGTGGTGGCAGCTGCAGAGAAGTACTTGGGAGTATGAGATTTTACTGCAGAAGAGTTACAAGGTATTTTGAACGATAATGTTCCATCCTCCCAGGCTGCTGGCCTGGTGTAGGATCAAAGGGCCAAAGTAGTGGAATAATGAGGTTTTAATTGGTGTAGGGTCAGTGGTGTAAAGTACTTAAGTAGTACTTTAAAGTATTTTTACTTAAGTTGTTTTTTGGGGTTATCTGTACTTAACTGTTTTAATTTTTGACAACTTACTTTACTACATTCCTAAAGAAAATTATGTACTTTTTACCCCATACATTTTCTCTGACACCCCAAAAAAACTCATTACATTTGGAATGCTAAGCAGGACAGGAAAATGGTTCAACTCAGGCACTAATCAGGAGGTCATCCCTAGTGCCTCTTTATTTTATTTAACCTTTATGTAACTAGGCAAGTCAGTTAAGAACAAATTCTAATTTTCAATGACGGACTAGGAACAGTGGGTTAACTGCCTTGTTCAGGGGCAGAACAACAGATTTTTACCTTGTCCAACGCTCTAACCACTAGGCTACCTGGTCAAGCAGACCCACGAAACACAAATTATTTGTTTGTAAATTGTGTTGTAGTGTGCCACTGGCTATCTGTAAAATAAATAATTGAGTTGTCTGGTTTACTTAATATAAGATATTTGAAATGATTCATACTTTTACTTTTGATACTTAATTAAATTTGAGAAATTACACTTGATACTTAAGTATATTTAAAACGAAAGACTTTTAGACTTTTACTCAAATAGTATTTTACTGGGTGACTTCCAACTTTTACTTTAGTCATTTTCTATTAAGATATCTTTACTTTTACTCAAGTATGACGATTTGATATTTTTCCACCACTGTGCAGCATTAGTTAGTTGGTTTTTCCCAAAGCATAATGAATTCAGACTACGGAGTAGTAGGCTGATACACAGCCAATACAGTACGTAGCGGCATGCATCTATAACAATTGTATGCGGACCGCCATAATACCAAAGAAGAAGAAGACCACTTCCTTCACTACAGCTTTGAGTCGGCTCCGTGAAGCGGAAGAAGTATGAATGCACTGACTGCTGCGGAGGTTGCATTGCTGTAAATGCTGCATGGCCACTGCAGAGGTCGGATTGAACATACATCGGGTTTTACTGGTTCGTTGCACGTATAGCGCAGCGGTAATCAGTCTTGTATTTACAAGGCTAAACTTACTGGGCCTCAGACAGTTAACTATCTGGACTTTCGAATGGGACGTTGTTCCAACAGACTCTCGGGTAGAGTTAGACGATAACAGACAACAGGATTATTGGTGGATAGGGTGTTGAACGTTTTATTGACTCTAATAGATAATGTAAAATCTTATCCAGGATCTTCCTGAAGTAAGATTAGCCTACATCAGACATTTGTCACAATTTAAGTCGAGTTGTGATATTTAAAATTACGTTTGATTGCTCTGGTCTAGCTCTTCTTTATATGAATGCTACGACAAAGAAGTGTACGGTACACATTTACTGTCAAGTTTTTTTATTTGAAGAAACGTTGAAGAAAGAATAGCTTCGACGATGGATCGGGTACGTTTGGTTTACTTTTATTAACAGTATAAAATGTATTGGCCTAGTTTTCATCTTCGATCTTCCATATCATTAATTCCATTTGAACAGCTGGACAAAATAAACAATGGTGGTAATAAACACTTGAGATACTTTGTCCTTCAGCAAAGTACCCTATTAGCCTTAAGCACAGTTTGATACAAGGCAATGCGCAACGAGCAGGTAAAGTCAGAACAATGGAGAAATAAGACAGAATGTTGTTTTTACATGGAAGCCAATCCAGAAAAAAAATACATTACCTATGTGTTGTGATTGTGTTGTTTGATGCTGTTAGTTCATATGCCTTGACACAGCTGATACAAGAAGACAGAGACGGAGAGCACAAAACATTTTGCATGTAATTTACTTGCCTAGTTAAATAAAGGTTTAAAAAAAAAAAAATCGGACTTCTAAACAAATATTGATTTAGTTACCTCAAGTCGCAAAGAAAACAGCGGCTGCCTCCGCTATTTAAGCACCATTTCAACGTCAACATCATCTAATCACCAATGCTTAGTCTACTAAATTGACAACTAAACGATACCAACAACGATTTAGTCCGATCAACCTAAGCTAAATATGTCTATCCATGGTACTGATATCTGTGTGTGAGTGCAAGTAGAAAAAAACATAATTCAAAACCACTTCTGCCTAGATACTATGTTAACGAATCCCTAATTGTCTTTCTGTCCTTCCAAAGTGTGCAGTTATTCACTTCCCTTCACTGATTGGAAATGAAATGACTGGTATAAACATATGGTGGATACACCCACTAGCCCATGACTCCAATCTAATTATGTTTCTCTTTGGTACAATTTTCACAAGTATGTGTTACATTTTCACAACTCTAAGCACAAAAATCAGTTTCAAACTTAGCCCATTTCCAATTGATTTCTTTTTGAAAATATTTTCATGTCATTTGTTTTTAAACTGCTAAAAACTGAACTACGAAACCAGAATTATATAGTGTCGTTTTTTTAAAGTACTGAAATAAATGAGTTTATTCCATTCATTATCTGAATGTTGTTGATACACTGTAAGCTGTTGATTTTAGATGAGAATGCTGTTACAGTAACAAGTCACATAGAAAAGTGGATCTTGAACAATGTTGCATGGGGCAGAAATTTCACCAGGCTACACCAATACCTTTTTACTGTAGGTTTCTACTACATGCCACAATACCCCTAAATCTGATGGTTTCTTCTATGTATGTACTGTATAAGAATACTGAAACTATGAGACTGACATTTTTCTCAACATGCTTCAAGTGGGATAATTAGCAGCAGTAGTTCTGGTGTTTAGGTTTTGCGTCACTGGCTATTTGAACAAATCATGATTTAGCAGATGTTACCATCTTTCAAATTTCGGAAGGTGGAGGTGGCATTCGGCCCGTATCTTGAGAGACGGGGGAGCTTCTCATTCCGGTTCTGTTCCTCGTTCTAGCATCTCCTAATCTCTCCCAATATGTATGAACCCAGAACTTAATCGAGTGACTGACCAATTACGTGACACTTAAATTCTGTGTTAACCAAGATTAACTCAGGGTGAAAGATGTGTTCAACTCCATTGAATGTTGAATCAAAGGTTCTGAACATAAGACTGGATATTACAAAAATATATACCACTTCCATTTGAAAAATTGGCCGACGTGATTGAGAAACTGTACATATGTGTAAAGTAGTGAACGTTGACACACTTCAGGAGAATGGTGCATCCTTATAATACCTCCTGTCAATCAGAGATTTAGACTAAAGTAAACAAATGTTTGGTCTAATGATATTCTATGTACAATACTTCCTGTGGTCACCAGGACAGTGCTAGCCCGTCCCCCTCCAGCCTGCCGGAGTCCCCTGGTCACAACTCTCCCGGTAGCGCCTTACTGCTGGGTCTGAAGAGGGTGTCTGTGCGGCTGGTCGACTGCAGGAATACACCAGGGCAGAGTGGAACTGTGAGAGAAGGACACGAGGAGGAGGGAGATGGAGATTTGATTTCATCAAGTAAGAACAATGGGGTGCAACTTCTGTTGATTTGATAAAAAATATACACTCAGTTACCAGTTTATTAGGTACACCCATCTAGTACTGGGTCGGACCCTCCTTTGCCTCCAGAACAGCCTGAATTATTTGATGCATTGATTCTACAAGGTGTCAAACGTTCCCCAGGGATGTTGGTCCATTCTAACGCGATGGCATTACGCAGTTGCTGCAGATTGGACGGCTACACATTCATGCTGCCAACAGCCCGTTCCATCTCATCCCAAGATACTCTTTTGGGTTTGGTCAGCAACAATGTTCAGATACGTTGTAGCGTTCAATCGATGCTCAATTGGTATCAAGGGACCTAACGTGTGCCTGGAAAACATTCCCCACACCAGATCACCACCTCGACTAGCCTGTCCCGTTGACACCAGGCTGGATGGGTCAATGGACTCACCGCCACGTGACCCACTGTATGTAGGAGCGATCAATTTTTGTGAAAGGGGGGGTGGACCAAATAAACTGTCCGCTGAGTGTATGTTGCTATATTATTTGTATAATATTTGTTTATGGACCCATATTTCCAAAACCTAGTTACTCAATGTCTTTTGTTTCAAAGGGGACTCCCATAACCACCGCTCTTTCAGTGGAAGGTACTTATCATCTGGGGAGCCTCAACATCATGTTGCTGAAGAGGCAGAGAAGAGTCTCTCCAGATCAGATCACCTCAATAAACACCAGCAGAGAAGTACAGTGAAGAAACCTCACCACTGTTACTCTGACTTTGGGAAGAGTTTTACTAGACTGAGGTCCTTAATTCACCAGAAGATTCACACTGGAGAGAAACTGTACTGCTGCTCTCAGTGTGGGAGGGGTTTTACTGCATCTAATGCCTTAAAATATCATCTGAAAATTCATACAGTGGAGAGGCCTTACCCCTGCCTTGATTGTGGGAAAAGCTTTGCTAATTCAGGAGGCCTGACCATACACAAGCGTTTACACACTGGAGAGAAACCTTATAGCTGTGATCAGTGTAGGAAGAGCTTCAATCAGTCAGGACACCTGACTACACATCAGCGAACACACACTGGAGAGAGGCCTTATAGCTGTGATCAATGTGGGAAGAGATTCAATCAGTCAGGAGAGCTGACTACACACCAGCGAACACACACTGGACAGAGGCCTTATAGCTGTGAGCAATGTGGGAAGAGATTCAATCAGTCAGGAGAGCTGACTACACACAAGCTAACACACACTGGAGAGAGACCTTACGTCTGTCTATGTGGAAAAAGCTTTGCTCGAGCTTCCACCCTGACTAGACACCAGCGAACACACACTGGAGAGAAACCTTATAGCTGTGATCAGTGTGGAAAGAGTTTTTCTCAAACTTTCTCCCTGACTAAACACAAGCTAACACACACTGGAGAGAAAGAAGCCTTTTATCTGTGATCAGTGTGGGAATTGTTTCAGTCAGTTATGGACCCTTTATTCACACTTGTGACTAAACACAAGCTAACACACACTGGAGAAGGAACCCTATGTCTGTCTATGTGGGAAGAGCTTTGCTTATTTACGGCAATTGAAAAAACACCAGAAAGCACAAACTTGCTGTATTTCATCTCCCTCCCTTCTGGCACCGGTTCCAGATCCCTAAATAAAGGATCAGTAGAAAACATCCAGTGAACAGTCATATCCATCTCCCATTCTTAAACAGTTGCCTCAGTCTGATCACCATGGTAACCTCTGGAGCATAATATGCAGCTCTGATCTAGGATCAGGTCTCCCCTGTGTCTATGTAATATCACACATTGATCTAAATGGATAAATGTTATCATAGAAAATGTTATAGTGAACTGGGGGGGAGGGGGTTGATAATTGTATCTTCTTTCATACACTCATGATACTATTATTATTAAATGTGTTCATGTAGAATAATGTTTCAACAATAGGTGTATATTCATTTATTCAATCAATTAAATCAATTATCTTCTAAACAAAACTTTCATTTTTTAAATGTTATATCTACATTCATGAAAAGGATCCTAAAACGAATCAATGACGCATTGAATAATAATATTCATGACGTCAAGGCAAGAACTATGTATGCTGTCTTGTAACAAAGGTTAATGTAATAACTTTTAGATTTATAATGTAATAAAACCAGTAAATGCAATATCTTCTTGGTTAATATGATAAAATGTTGAATTGTTATAGTATGACTTTTTCCACTTAATGAAATAAGTTACGTTATCAGGTGAGTAACAACTTTTTAAATGAATAACATAATGACTTCAACCGATCATGTAATAACACCTAAACCAATGTTTTATGTGTTACTTCACTAATGTTATCTGCGCACAGATCCCGATTACGGGATCATTTGCCTAAACAACCGCTGAATTGCAGGGCGCCAAATTCAAAAATATTACTAAAAATATTTATAATCATGCAATCACAAGTGAAATATACCAAAACACAGCTTAGCTTGTTGTTAATCCACCTATCGTGTCAGATTTTGAAAATATGCTTTACAGAGAATGACACACTCACAAACGCTTGGATATCAATCAATGCTACAACAGCTAGCCCCAAATTAGCATGGTCACGAAAGTCAGAAAAGCAATAAAATGAATCGCTTACCTTTGATAATCTTCGGATGTTTGCACTCACGAGACTCCAAGTTACACACTAAATGTTTTTTTTGTTCGATAAATATTATTTTTATAACAAAAAAATGCCATTTGGGTTGCGCGTTATGTTGAAAAAACTACAGCCTCGTTCCGGTGCTGAAAGGCAGAAGAAAATTCCCAAACGTATCAGATACAAAAATATTACTAAAAATGTTTATAATCATGTAATCTCAAGTGAAATATACCAAAACACAGCTTAGCTTGTTGTTAATCCACCTATCGTGTCAGATTCTGAAAATATGCTTTGCAACGAAAGCAATCTAAGCTTTTGTGAGTGTATCAATCTGCTAGAGTGTATCAAAATGCTAGAACAGTTAGCCTTATATTAGCTTGGTTAGCTTGGTCACGAAAGTCAGAAAAGCAATCAAATTAATCGCTTACCTTTGATAATCTTCTGATGTTTGCACTCACGAGACTCCCAGTTACACAACAAATGTTATTTTTGTTCGATAAATATTACTTTTATAACAAAAAAACGCCATTTGGGTTGCGCGTTATGTTGAGAACTCAGCCTCGTTCCGTTCGACGAAAATTCCAAAAAGTATCCGTAATGGTCGTAGAAACATGTCAAATGTTTTTTATAATCAATCCTCAGGTTGTTTTTAACAAACATAATCGATAATATTTCAACCGGACCGTAACCTATTCAATAAGAGAGAAAAGGAAAATGGAGAGCTCCCTTCTCGCGCGCAGGAACTATTCAGAGGACACCTGACTACTTTTGAAAAATCTTGTTCATTTTACAAAATAAAAGCCTGAAACTATGTCTAAAGCCTGGTCACAGCCTGAGGAAGCCATTGTAAAAGGAATCTGGTTGATAACCCTTTAAATGGAAGACTGGCCAGGAACCACAATTTATTTTTATTTTTATATCACTTCCGGGTTATATTTTCTCAGGTTTTCGCCTGCATAATCAGTTTTGTTATACTCACAGACAATATTTTGACAGTTTTGGAAACTTTGGAGTGTTTTCTATCCTAATCTGTAAATTATATGCATATTCTACGATCTGGACCTGAGAAATAGTCTGTTTACCTTGGGAACGTTATTTTAAAAAAATTACAAAATCTGACCCCTAGCGTCAAGAAGTTATTAATGCACATACCACCCTCCACCAATTGCAAACCCACACACACAAACCTATGCACCTGTACTCACACACAAACACACACTCTAATATTCAAATCGTATTGGTCACATACATATATTTAGCAGATGTTATTGCGGGTGTAGAAATGCTTGTGTTCCTAGCTTGAACAGTGCATTAAGTAATATCTAACAATACACACACTTCTAAAAGTAAAATAACGTAATTATTGAAATATACACACCTGTACAATTGTATTTATATATACACACACAGACACAATGATAAAAAATTAACTGAATGAATCTGTAGGCCTTATCATCAATGAGCCAGGGTGCTCGGTTGTCTCACTTGGGGTGAAAATGTCTCATATAGATTTGTTTTAAGGTCTATGTCCCTGGAGTTGAATGTGTTCTATCATTGCAGCAATGGTAGCTTTCTGTGTGTTATCACTCTTTCTATTCATCCCTCCATCCCATTCAGTTTTACCCTATGACAACGTCAGCATACAGGTTATTACTCATGTATACCCTTTAATCATAGCTCATTGGAAAGCTTAGATTCACAGCTGTCCATTCAGAACAGAACTTTGATCTTCGACCTCTAGAATACAGACTTACCTGTATACACTGAGTGTACAAAATATTAAGAACACTTTCCTAATGTTGAGTTGCCCCCTTTGCCCTCAGAACAGCCTCAATTTCTTGGTGCATGGACTCTACAAGGTGTCAAAAGTGTTCCACAGGGATGTTGGCCCATGTTGACTCAATGCTTCCCACAGTTTTGTCAAGTTTGCTGGATGTCCTTTAGGTTGCAGTTCTTGAGACAAACCGGTGCTCCTGGTACCTACTACCATACTCTGTTTAAAGGCACTTCAATATTTTTTTCTTGCACATTCAACATCAATGGCACACATACACAATCCATGTCTCAATTGTCTCCAGGATAAAAAAAAAAAATCCCTTTTTAACCTGTCTCCTACCCTTCATCTACATTGATTTGAAGTGGCTTTAACAAGTGACATCAGTAAGTGATCACAGCTTTCACTTGGATTCACCTGTTCAGTCTATGTAATGGAAAGAGCAGGTGATCATAATGTTTTGTCCATTAATATATCAAGTTATAAAAATGTTAATTCCTCACTACATGTAAATATGAATTTTCTGTATCTCACTTGTAGAAACAGGCTTGCTACATTTTCTGGTTGTAAGCAAATCACAATATCCAGAATTCATAGCGATTTCAGGACTTGGAGAACCACCCCGTGGAGGTGTATCCAGTTGATGTGAGAAATATCAAAATGTCTGTTTGTAGCCACCACTTTGAACCAGAGGATTTTGAAACGGAACTGAAGTCTCAACTCATGGGGTTGCCATGTCGTCAAACATTGAGAAGTGATGCTATTCTATCAAATTCATTTTTTCCCTCTTCATTTCAAAGATGAAGGCATCCAGTCAGCCAACATCAGAGCAGCAGAAAAGAGGACAATCTGATGTAAGGTCGTTAACAAACTAGCTAGCTAGTAAACTACATTTGTACATTTTAACCAACATTTAGCTAGCATTCCTGATACGCTGGCTAGACATTCCAAAGCATATCAATGTAATTAGCGAGCTGTTATCTGGCTATGTGATTTGTTACTTTGAGCTCGTTAGGTATTAGTAAGGAGGGGATTATCTGGGTGACTAACTGGTGTCTGTTGGAGGTGTGTATCAGTGGAGGCTCCTCCAGAGGAAGGGGAGGACCATCAGGTGCGTGACTAACTGGTGTCTGTTGGAGGTGTGTATCAGTGGAGGCTCCTCCAGAGGAAGGGGAGGACCATCAGGTGCGTGACTAACTGGTGTCTGTTGGAGGTGTGTATCAGTGGAGGCTCCTCCAGAGGAAGGGGAGGACCAACAGGTGCGTGACTAACTGGTGTCTGTTGGAGGTGTGTATCAGTGGAGCCTCCTCCGGAGGAAGGTGAGGACCATCCTCAGGGATGTTTCAGAAACATTTAAATTGTAAAACATTGAAGTTATCCTTTTTAGATGAAACTATACTAAATATAATCACGTTACAAAGTAATTGATTAAAACATCTCTGCATGTGTATTTCCCACCGTGACGCATGGAGGAGGAGGTGTTATGGTGTGGGGGTGCTTTGCTGGTGACACTGTGATTTATTTAGAATTCAAGGCACACTTAACCAGCATGGCTACCACCGCATTCTGCAGCGGTATGCCATCCCATCTGGATTGGGCTTAGTGGGACTATCATTTGTTTTTCAACAGGACAATGACCCAACATACCTCCAGGCTGTGTAAGGGCTATTTTACCAAGAAGGAGAGTGATGGAGTGCTGCATCAGATGACCTGGCCTGCACAATCCCCAGACCTCAACCAAATTGAGATGGTTTGGGATGAGTCGGACCGCAGAGTGAAGATAAATTATAGATAATACGTATCAGTGCTCATCAGTCATAGGACATAAACATTACACAACAAGTTGGAAATTGCAAATTCAACAATGAGTGGTTTGAAAGGAATCAGTGTATAACTGAAAGCGTTGCTAAAAGAAATCACTAGCCTACTATTCAGTGGAGAGGGTGTGTGGTCCAAGTCTGGGTTTAAGGTCTCTTTTCCAAGCTTAAAAGGATAAACATTCACATACAACATCGTGGGCCAGAAAATGTTGAATATATTGGCCATGCTGTCAATCCAGCAGGACTTCTGCCGCGTTCAAAACAACTGGAAACTGAACTGGGAAATGTCAGACTTCAATGAGTTCAAGACAACTGGGAACTCGGAAAAACGCAAGCTCCGACCGGGAAAATACGTGTTGAATGGTCATCCACCTCGGAATTCCAAGTCAGAAACTCTGGCCTCTTTTTCTAGAGCTCCGACCTGAAGATCACTGACGTCATGATACAACCTTGTTTTTTCCCCAGTTTTCAGTTGACTTGAAAGCACCATAAATCCGGAGGAAGACAGAATTTGATGACAAAGTTTGATGACAAAATTTGCCCATGCCACCTTCCTGTTCAAGTGAACACAGCACAAGGTGAGTCCAAAAATGTATTGTATGCTGCTGCATAAATGATGTAATATGCCAGGGAGATATGTATACTCTAGCTAAGAAAGTAATACTAATTATATGTTGTGTAGTAAGCTGTTAGTAGCCCATGTGCTTTACCCTAATAATTTGATCCCTTACCCCCTCATAACTTAGCCTACTGTTCTGACATGTAGCCTATAGCCTGTTTTCAGAGAAATATCATCAAATATTGTAAAAGCTTTCATTGTCTGCTAATATGCCCCCTTTATTTATCCTATGATTCTGACTTGGTGTACAGGGATAATACTGTAAGAACGGCCCATGTTCTGAATTCTGTTCCTGTTCATTTTAGAAGTGTTAAACAAATAGTTATATTGACTACGCCCATGTTTATATTGACTACTTGTTGAAGGAATTTGTTTCCTATATGTTCATTAACCAATTTAATTATACAAAGCAATCACTCGGTCCGTTTCTAAGAATATGTAAGATCCTTATTTGCATAAAATAGACATAGACCCGTGTCCAAATTAATCAATAGTGTTTATTCTCGAGAGAACTCTGACGTGCATATACAAAAACCGTTATTTTTATCCCTTCTATTACTAACGCACATACATACACACTAATCTGGATTATCTCCTGAAGCCTTTTACCAGTTCATTACCACTTAGCTGACAGTTCCAGTTTTTTTTAAAGGAGGTAAATGAGGCTGAATGAAATGTTTCGCTGCCAGACAAGGCTCCGCTGATAGCCAGGTGTAGCATGACAATGATTCACTCCATGGTGCTGAAAAGAAAGCTCTTCTGTTGGGACAGCTTTATGTAGGCCCTAATAGTTTGTGGGAACTGGCTGTCACTGTTATAGTGCAATTAATGTATTGTTTAGTGTTGTGTTGTTGCCTTGCTGGCATGCATCCCCCCCAAAAATGTAGGCTTTGCCCCACCAAGATTTACATGCTAAAATCACCATTGTGTATGGCCACTGCAGAAGTCTGATTGAACATAAATCGGACTTTACTGGTTCACTGCACGGATCGCTCATCGGTAATCAGTATGTTATTTACGAGGCTACTCTTACTGGGCCTCAGCCAATAACCACAGCTGGACTCTGGAAGAGAACGTTGTCAGAGAGGAAGAGGCAAAGTGAGAGGCCCAACTCGAGGAAAAATCTGTCTCCCTCCAGCAGGTGGTGTTTGTCCGTTTTTTTCGCCCACCAAGCAAGGAGTTTTTGTATGGAGGTCAATGAGAGAGTGTTGAATTTTTTTGTCATCAAAAAACGAATGGCTTATTTGTTTTTAGTTTCTTAGCCTGCACTCACAGGACTGCTACAAGCTCTTGGCAGGCCGCTTTTGCATCTTCCATTCAGAGGACCGCTATAAGTCCTAGAAAGCCATCTAGCCATGAGCTAATTTGAAAGACTATAGCAAGGAATTTCTCTCATCTCAAATTCAGCCTGCCACCTTCCAGCAAACCACAGCCAGCCGGAGGCTGCAAGCTGTTTTTGTTGTTTCTATAAATACCTTAGATTTGTTTTGATTTTAATTTGATGTAATTTGCTAATGTAAAAACAATACAACCACACGTGAACATAATGCATTTACTATCATTGAGGATGACACAAAATACGTGATACAAATAATAATTTAAAGTTTAAATAGATTAATGATATATTGATTATGCCAATTTATGTTTTGACATTAATTTAACATACTATATATATGAGACAATACAGCAGTTATATCCTAACAATAAATGACTCCCTAAACCGCCTCACCCACTTGAAGAGAAGTCTTGATGACTATGTACAGTAGGTGGCGGCACCTCTTAAACACCACAGAAGAAGTTGAAAAGCATCAACTGGAAGTTCTTTGTTACCATCCTCTATCTAGTTTTCAATCCAAATACATTTCCACAGGCTTTTCCAGGATGTTTCTAATGTAAGATTAGTCTAAATGAGACGTTTATTTGTCACAACGTAAATGGAGTTTTGATATTTATATAGGTGTGGTCTATATTTTCTTTATCTGAACGCTATGACAAAGAAAGTAACTGTAGCGTAACGTTACGTTACTCTTACTGTCATGTTTTTTATTTGAAGAAACGTTAAAGAAAGAATACAGTTGCTTCCACGATGGATCGGGTAAGTCTGGTTAACTTATGAACAGTATGCTTTCTGTGGTGTATGAAATGTCAAGGCCTAGCTTTCATAATCTTTGATCTTCCATATCCATTCGTTCAATTTGAACAGCTAGACAAAATAAACAATGGTGGTAATAAACACTTGGGATATGTTGTCCTTCAGCAGCCTATTAGCCTAAAGCACACAGATTGATACAAGGCAATGCGCAACGAGCAGGTAAAGTCAAAATCATGGAGAAATAATGAGGGCAAAGCTACAACTTGCAGTAGTGGTGCGTGGGTAAAATCGCCAGGCAAGCCACGCCAGAAAAATAGCCATATTACAACCTGTGTTGTGATAATTGCGTTGTTTGTTATATAACCTGTTAGTTCATAAGCCTTGACACAGCCGAGACAAGAAGACAGTGGCAGAATAAATTCAACCACACCTTTGTTAAAATCATAAAACCGGAGAGCAACATCTGTCTTGTTAAGTTCACAGTTACAACCTACAGAATGATCAAGCAAGTTAATGTTTCCAACGTTTTCGGACTACTAAACAGCAATTGATTTAGTTACCGCAAGTCGCAACGAAAACAGGCCCTGCCTCCACTATTCAAGCACCATTTCAACTTCAACATCATCTTATCACCTATGCTTACACTACTACAACGAAAATATATATTTTTTAAACAAGGGGTGCGACTTTCACTGGGGACAAGGATCATCCCTACATTCTGAATTAGCATTTTTTGTCCCCCCCAGTTTTATCTTTGGGATGCGATACAAAACGAGGCAACAGTGTGCTGTAAGGACCTTGCGGACGCACCCCAGAGGTCGGGTAGGCTGTTTGGAGTGTTTCTCCGACTGGTTAAAAAATAAATGTCCCCCCCCCCCCCACTTCTAAATGTTGCACCCCTGCCAAAAACGATTTAGTTAGATAAACTTATGCTAAATACGATGCGTCTATCCATGGTACTGATTTCTGTGTGTGCATTGCGAATAGAAAAAAAAAACATGTTGACTCACCTTAACTTGTAGAGAAATGCCAATGCCATCCTCATCTTTCATGTTCCCTGAACGGTTTATGAGTCAGTCATACAGTACACACTTTTACTTTTTGTTGTCTGGCTTCCTTGCTAAGATAAAAATGTTAATCATACAAATTATTTTGTTTTATATTCCATGATATTGTAGTCGTGAGTGTTAAGTATTTTCTGCGCCGACTTGGTAAAAATGATTGCAGTGGATTAAAACGACACTGGATTAAATGCTTACTCCTAGCCTAGTAATTTCCATTCACGGGCAACGATGCGCCAGGCCAGCTAGTTAATAGCCACTTTTCAAAATATTACTATTTTTGAGATTTAATTGTGAGATACTCATCTGCATAGCAAAAAACTTAGCTTCCATAAAGTGACCATTGGACTTAAATGTTTGACTAACCTTGTAGATGCAACAGTTTTTATTACATTTATATTTTATCACTCTCGCGGGCACATTTCTGTCCATTAAGAAGTTTTTGTAGCATTTCTGGCAATGCCAACTAAGTTTCAGACAAATATATCTATATCTATCTACCTGTCTATAGTTCTATCTAACCTGGTCAGCAACTTGGATGCTTGGCAACAATACAGCTGCTATTAGCTAACGTTAGCTTGCTTGTCCAAAGTCCAGAAGCTAGCCTCTGTAGCTAGCTATCTAACGAAAAGGCAAATAAATGTAGCTAGCTGTAATTGTTTATGGAAGGTTTGTTACACAAATAACTAAAGCCATTAGCTTGCTAGCAGACAACAGCTCACGTCCAAATGCCACTCGTACATTTTTCCACAAAACATAGCTACATCAGTTTTTTTTTTTTTAAATGCCACACTGTTACCTTGGAATGCATGCAATGCAATGGACTTCTGCAACGCTAGCTAGCTACTCCATAGTCCAAGCTACGGTAAACGCTAGCCATATTTCACTGTCAGACAGGACACAACTCGCTGAGAAAACAAATTCAATCAGATTTTATTGGTCGCATACACATACTTAGCAGATCTTATTGCGGGTGTAGCGAAATCCTTGTGTTCTTAGTTACAACAGTGCAGTAATATTTAACAATTCACAATAATAACGTTACATACTTCTAAAAGTAAAATAATGGAATTAAGAAATATTAGTCCAGAGTATAAATACAGTACATTCATAAGTATGTGGACACACCTTCAAATGAGTGGATTTGGCTATTTCAGCCACACCTGTGTCTAAAATTGAGCACACAGCCATGCAATCTCCATAGACACACATTGGCAGTAGAATGGCCTTACTGAAGACCTCAGTGACTTTCAACGTGGCACCACCATAGGATGCCACCTTTCCTACAAGTCAGTTTGTCAAATGTCTGCCCTGCTAGAGCTTCCGCGGTCAACTGTAAGTGCTGTTATTGTGACGTGGAAAAGTCTAGGAGCAACAATGGCTCAATCGAGGAGTGGTACGCCACACAAGCTCACAGAACGGGACTACGGAGTACTGAAGTGCGTAACGTGTTAAAATCATCTGTCCTCGGTTGCAAAACTCCCTACCGAGTTCCAAACTGCCTCTGAACGCAATGTCGGCACAACTGTTCATCAGGAGTTTCATGAAATGGGTTTCCATAGCTGAGCAGCCACACGAGCCTAAGATCACCTTGCACCAGTCGCGGTTCTAGGTTGTATGGCTCCCTTGCCAAATTAATTTTCTTCTTAGAACCGAGTTTGCAGCAGGAAAGGCTGTTGTTTCTTTCAGAATACACCGGCCAACTTCTAGGGATTTTTTCACCACTCACCAAGGTCTTCCTGAAATACTGGTGGTGGCAACTTCTTTCATCACTCTCATTCCTTGGGGAAACAAAGTTATGTGGTACCTCACTTGGTCCTGTGCAAACTAGTTGTGTCTGAATTCTGTCAGTCAGAACTGAAGGCCAGTCAGCAGGATCTGTAGACAGTGGTTCATCCTCAGCAGCAGGATCTGTAGACAGTGGTTCATCCTCAGCAGCAGGATCTGTAGACAGTGGTTCATCCCCAGCAGCAGGATTTGGTGGGATGCTGCTACAGGCGTTTCTAAAGGAGAGCACATGGGCATTAGTTTACGCATGTTATTCACAGCATTTATAGTGGTGGACCATCCCACATACATACCCAGTAATAATAAAATCATCATTGTTACCTACAATATGGAAACTTAAAACTTTGCAAAAGGGAGATTATTTTGTTTGTTATGCAGGGATGCACACAAACACATGTGCGTGTATACGAACACATGTGCGTGCGCACAAACCCACCTGAAGAATCCTGCTGGGGAGAAGTGGAAGCAAATGAGTCTTCAGGCTCAGACAATATTTGTGGAGACACCTGTGTGGCTGAGGAGGTGGACAACTCCTCATCCTGAGGCTCCGAGATAATTTCTGAAGAGGCCTGTGTGGCTGAGAAGGTAGATGGCACCTCATCCTGGCCAATGCCAGAGGGTGCTCCAAAAAATGTCAGAAGTGCCCCTGAATTTGCATTTAAATACTGTATAGGAGTCTGACACCCTAAATACATTTGTTGCACAATTAAATATACTTGTCATTATGCACAATTTATCAAACTTTCAGAATAGGAACCAAATGAACCATACAACCTCCTTGGCTAATTCTAGGCATAATATATCACAAAAGACTCAATATATCACAAAAGATGCATAATATAGACGTCTTATAAGTTAGCCTACAGCATTGGAAATTCCCCTTACTGAGCTCAGGACCTAGTCAATATAATCACACAAAACCTTTATGATGTCACCTCAATGAAAGTTAACCAAATCAATAATGTGCTTGTTGGGTTGTAATCGTTTTGCTGCAGGCTACACACATTATCACGATGAAACTGTGTGAAATTATATCCAATGTTATGGAAGCTAGTTGGACAGAAAACTGAATATTGTCACCCTATGTGCCTGTTGCTATGTTGGTTGCTATGCTAACAAACAAAAGTGTTATACTAGCCTATTTCATTACATGCATAATATTATACTCATTAAGAGATGACAGCTGCATACCTTTTTTATCCTCTTCTTCTTTCCTCGTTTTCCTAAACTGATGGCGTAGACCTTTTCTTATCCATTTGTGTTGATTTGGCACTCGAGCATCAATACATTACCCATCCCCCAACACTGTCAACCAAGAGTCAAGACTAAACCAATTCAACTTGGTGGTGTGCAGACTGGTTTTATATTATTCTTAACGATTTCGCAAACCAGAAAAAAATACAACTATGTCTGTGAAACTATATATTAACAGTATTATGAATTAATTGTGGTTTATTTGGTAGCATTTCATATAGTGACTGATTTGACAAATTTTACTAATCCCCTGCTCCCCCTACCTCGGGCTTCCAGTGGGGAGACCTGAGGTCAACCTACCCCCGTTCCACTTCCCCATCTCGTACTTCTGAGTGGGAGACCTTCCCAGGCAGTAGCCTGCCTAGCTCCCAAACTAGAATCAGGGCGCCCTCTCCGACAAGGTTAATTGACCCACAGTCCCACACGGTGACATGATATCATTGACGTGACGTGCAAATGAGCGATAGAAAACCGATCACGCAAATGTCACCATTCCAAAAAAACAAATTGTGCGGGCGCCCATGTCGCCCATACCTAAATCCGCCACTGCCTTGCGCAATGCCAAGCGTCGGCTGGAGTGTTGTAAGGCTCGCCACCGACAGACAAATCTGGGTTTGGCAGATGTCAGGAGAACACTACCTGCCCCAATGCATAGTGCCAACGGTAAAGTTTGGTGTAAGAGGAATTATTGTCTGGGGCTGTTTGTCATGGTTCTGTCCCTTAATTCTAGTGAAGGGAAATCTTAACGCTACAGCATACAATGACATTCTAGACCATTCTGTGCTTCCAACTTTGTGGTAACAGTTTGGGGAAGGCCCTTCCTATTTCAGCATGACAATGCCCCCCTTGCACAAATCAAGTTCCATACAGCAATAGTTTGTCAAGATTGTTGTGGAAGAACTTGACTGGCCTGCACAGAGCCCTGACCTCAACCCCATCAAACACCTTTGGGATGAATTACAACGCCGACTGCGAGCCAGGCCTAATTGGCTAACATCAGTGCCCGACCTCACTAATGCTCTTGTGGCTGAATTGAAGCAAGTCCCTGCAGCAATGTTCCAACATCTAGTGGAAAGCCTTCCCAGAAGAGTGGAGGCTGTTATAGCAGCAATAGGGGGACCACATGCATTTGGAATGAGATGTTTGACGAGCAGGTGTCCACATACTTTTGGTCTTGTAGTGGATGTGATGAGATAGTCGTGTAAATTCTACAGGGGAACACTCAAAGTCAATCTTAAATTAATCATTGTTTATTATCACCATGCTCTAGAGGTCAAAGTCAAACTTAAGATGCATAAAGTACCGATCTGAAGGTAGCTCCCTCGGGGCAGTCCCATTAGATCTCTTATATACTGGTTACAGACAGGTTACATAGTTCATAGGTTTGGTTCCGGCATGTGTCTGGCACCGTCTCCTATCTTAACTTCTAGAACATATTCTGGGCGTTCTGACAGATGGTCCTGAGGGGGTCATGTTGCCCCCCTTCATATTTTTACCAAGTACAGACAAGAACCAAGGATTATTTATGACACTAAGACAAGATGAACATTTTGAAGACTGCTCTTCCCATGATAACATTTTCCATCACAGGATGTATAGACATTATGGACAGTATGTGTATAGAATTACTGGAATATCTGTACAATGCGTAGGATTGAGTCGTGATCTGATTTTCCGAAGGGTGAGCAAATATAGATGTAAACAGCACGTTGTTCATTGCATGCTTGCTAGCACCAGAAAAACATCAGAATATCTCTGCAACGCTTTAAGCTAGAAACAAGCTGTAAATGGCACCAGAAAGACGTGGCTCTATTGTACATGGGGATAACTGTATAAATTGACATTCATTTAATTTAGGGTGGAAAGTAAAACCAAATTGATGGATTTGTCTCTAAATACTACATCATAATGAGCAGCAGTAGTTCAGGTGTTTTGGTTTTTCCTGTCTGGTTATTATGACATCACGTTTTCGCAGGTGTTGGTGTCCTCTGAATTTTGGAAAGGGGAGGGGATATTCGGCCCGTATCTTGAGAGAGAGGGTGGAGCTCCTCGTTTGAGCATCTCTTAAGCTCTCCTCTTATCACGTATGAACCCAGAACTAAATTGAGCAGTTGACCAATTACTTGAGACATTAGTTCTGCGTAAACCAAGATTAACTCAGGGGTGAAAGATGTGTTCAACTCCAATGAATGCTCAATCAAAGCTTCTGAAGATAAGACGGGGCATTAGAATTGTTGTACATTTGTGGAAAGTAGTGAACGGTTACACACTTCAGTAGAAAGGAGTTATTATAACGATGCACCAACCAGAGATTTATACTAAAGTAATCAAATGTTTGGTCTAATGATATTCTATGTACTTTACTTCCTGTGGTCACCAGGACAGAGCTAGCCCGTCCCCCTCCACCATGCCGGAGACCCCAGGTTGCAACTATCCTGGTAGCGCCTTACTGCTGGGTCTGAAGAGGGTGTCTGTGCGGCTGGTCGACTGCAGGAAAACACCAGGGCAGAGTGGAACTGTGAGAGAAGGACACGAGGAGGGAGATTTGATTTCATCAAGTAAGAACAATGGGGTGTGTGGATGAGACTACAATCTGCTTCTGTAACTTCTGTTAACTCATTGATTAACAGTATACATGTATGGAGGGGGGTGTGCCTAATAAACTGGCCACTCCACTGAGTGTATATTGATGATAAGGGCGGCAGGTAGCCTAGTGGTTAAGAGCGTTGGGCCACTAATCAAAAGGTTGCTGGTTTGAATCTCTGAGCCGTCAAGGTGATCTGTCTGTGCCTTTGAGCAAGGTACTTAACCCTAATTGCTCCTGTAAATTGCTCTTGATAAGAGCACCTGCTAAATAACAAACAATAAAATTAAAATTAAAAGATTTTGGAAATATGGGTCCATAAACAAATACTAACTATTCAATGTCTTTATTTTACAGGGAACACCCCTAACCATCGTTCTCTTAGTGGGAGGAGCTTATCGTCTGGGGAGCCTCTAAAACATGTTGCTGACAAGACAGAGAAGAATGTCAACAGATCAGAACATCTCAAGAAACACCAGCAGAGACATATCGGGAAGAAACCTCACCACTGCTGCTCTGACTGTGGGAAGAGTTTCACAAGCCAGAGTGGCTTCATTATTCACTGTGATCAGTGTGGGAAGAGTTTTGCTGCATCTAACACCTTCAAATCTAATGTAAGAATTCATACAGGGGAGAAGCCTTACCCCTGCCTTGATTGTAGGAAAAGCTTTGTTCGTGCAGGATCCTTAACCGTACACCAGCGTGTACACACAGGAGTGAAGCCTTATAGCTGTGATCAGTGTGGAAAGAGCTTCAATCAGTCAGGCCCCCTGACTAAACACCAGCTAATACACACTAGAGAGAAACCTTATAGTTGTGGTCAGTGTTGGAAGAGCTTCAATCAGTCAGTCAACCTGACAACACACCAACTAACACACACTGGAGAGAAACCTTATAGTTGTGGTCAGTGTGGAAAGGGCTTCAATCAGTCAGGCAGCCTGACTATGCACCAGCGAACACACACTGGAGAGAAACCTTATAGCTGTGATCAGTGTGGGAAGAGCTTTGCTGTAGCTTCCAGCCTGATTAGACACCAGGTAATACACACTGGAGAGAGAACTTATGTCTGTCTATGTGGGAAGAGCTTTGCTCTAGCTTCCTACCTAACTACACATCAGCGAACACACACTGGAGAGAAGCCTTATAGCTGTGATCAGTGTGGAAAGAGCTTTGCTGTATCAGGAAAACTAACTAGACACCAGCGAACACACACAGGAGAGAAGCCTTATAGCTGTGATCATTGTTGGAAGAGCTTCAATCAGTCAGTCAACCTGACAACACACCAACTAACACACACTGGAGAGAAGCCTTATAGCTGTGATCAGTGTGGGAAGAGCTTTGCTGCAGCTTCCACCCTGAATCGACACCATCGAACACACACAGGAGAGAAGCCTTACAAGTTTGATAATTGTGGAAAGAGCTTCAGTCAATCAGGGAGCCTGAATTCACACCAGCGAACACACACTGGAGAGAAACTCTATGTCTGCCTGTGTAGAAAGAGCTTTACTCATTTAGGGTATATTAGAAAACACCAAAAAGCAAAAATGTGCCATATTTCATCTCAGTCCTATCCGACACCGGCACCAGATCCATAAATAAAGGATCAATAGAAAACATCTAGTGAACAGTCATATCCATCTCTCATTCTTAAACAGTTGACTTAGTCTGATCACCATGGTAACCTCTGTGCAGCATAATATGCAGCTCTGATCTGGGATCAGGTCTCCACTGTGTCTATGTAATATCACACATTGATCTAAATGGATAAATGTTATCATAGAAAATGTTATAGGGAACCTGTGTGTGTGTGTGTGTGTGGGAGGGATGTTGATAATTGTATCTTCTTTCATATACTCATGATACTGTTGTTATTAAATGTCATGAGGAATAATGTTTCAACAATAGGTGTATATTCATGTATTCAATTGATCAATAAATTAAATCCATTATCTTCTAAACAAGAAGTTATCACTCATTTTATAATAATATCTAAATTGATTAAAATGACAAACAACTAATCCATAATGCATTGAATAATAATATCCATGAGGTCAAGAACTATGTATACTGTCTTGTAACATCGGTTAATGTAATAACTTTGAGATTTATAATGTAATAAAACCGGTAAATGTAATATCTTGTTGGTTAATATGATAAAATGTAGAATTCTTATCGTAATAACTTTTCCACTTAATGTAATAAGTTACTTTATCAGGTGTGTAACAACTTTTTTAATGAATAACGTAATAACTTCAACCGATCATGTAATAACACCTAAACCAATGTTTAATGTGTTACTTCACTAATGTTATTGCACATACCACCCTCCACCAATTGCAAACCCACACACACACAATCCTATGCACTTGTACTAGTACACTAACACACACTCTAATCATCAAATTGTATTGGTCGCATACACACATTTATCAGATATTGCGGGTGTAGAAATGCTTGTGTTCCTATTTCCAACAGTGCAGTAATATCTAACAATAAACACCAATACACACATCAAAGTACAAGAAGGGAATTATTGAAAAATACATACCTGTACAATCACACACACACACACACTGATACAATAAACTGAATGAATCTGTAGGTCTTATCATCAATGAGCCAGGGGGCTCGGTGGGGCTCACTTGGAGTGAAAATTTCTCATAGTGATTTATTTTTTGGGGTCCATGTCCCTACTGTTGAAAAAGTATTCTATCACTGCAGCAATGGTAGCTTTCTGTGTGTTATCACTATTTCTATCCATCCCTCCATCCCATTCAGTTTTCCCATAGTGGTTTTACCCTATGACAATGCCAGCATACAGTAGATCAGGTTATTACTCATGTTTACCCTTTAATCATATATCATTGGAAATATTAGATTCACAGCTGTCCATCAGACACATCTTCAGAATGTTCAGATTGACAGAAATGTGAACTTTGACCTCTAGGAAACATATCAGAAGTGGTTCTGAAACGTAATAAAAATGACCTTTAAAAAGTAGCCAGGCCTCGGGCGGGGAGATCCCCTGACAGGACCCTCACCCCATCATGGGCTACCACCTCCACCCTGACCACCACTCCTTGGAGAGGTCACTACACACGTCAGAGGACTGAGTGGAGGACAGTAAGATTGAAAAATATTTCCAGATAGAAACAAAATAGAAAAACATACTTTGATAATGTAATGTATTGTCAGTTGGCCGAATCAGGACCAAAATACACATTTGGAAATGGTGAAGATATTCAACGTAAATTAATAAGAGTAAGGGACCAAGTATGGACCGTTGCCAGAAGAAGGTGAAGAGTGAAGAACATTTTGACATTTTGTGTGAAGTGACAACAGCTAATATCTTGCAATCAATGATTAATTAAAGGTAAGCATCTCTGGATTAACTATCTAATGTTAGCTAACTGTAGTAGTGAATAAATTGGCTGCATTTCTTTACATTGACAATTCTGTGACCTGTCATGGGCAAGTTTTATAATTACACAATAGCTGTTAGCAAAGGTGTCAGCTAGAGACGAAGTCCAGGAGCTTGCAGGGATTTGTACTCTTGCATGATGTCTACTTTTATGTTAATTAGCATAAGCGACATTTGACAGTAAATAGAGCCGACTATATTGATAAAAATGGGAAATCACCTCTTGCCAGGGTAAGCCTATGGAAAATCCCCTATGGGGAAAATGAATGGTGGAAAACAATTGGAACAGTTTCCCTGTTTGGCCACTAGGTTTTATGGGTATTATGACTCGTCCACTGTACTAAAGAGAGAAATAGTAATAGCATCTTTTTATAGGCACTAATTTTGCCATGGTTCGTTAGACAAAGCCCATGGGGGAAATTAATGGCAATTTTGTAGGGTGTTTGGATAAATGCTGAAAATAAGGACTGTTGTAAACAGTTGAGATCTTATACATTTTGTTATACAATCTTTATAAGCTAATGTCACTTATTGTGAATTTTGAAGAATTAATGTAATACAAAAGCACATCACAAAGGCTTCATAATTCATAAAGTTCATATTAACTGACTGCTATTATCTCATAGAACAAAACGTATAAGATCTTAGCCTGTGCTAATCTTGTAACTAATTTCTGAGTTTTAAAACAAGCTGGCGAGCTTTAAAGCTCTGAATAGCTTGACATTGACATGATTGGTAAGTGTGGGGGGGTACTTCCTGTATAAACACCAACTCCCTTCCTTGACTACTTCCTTCCAGCAGTGTAGCAGGGAGATTCCTAGATGTGAGAAGTGTGCAGGAGGACCTGAGAGAAAGGAATGTGGAGTATTGATGTAAAAAGTTGTGTGTGTAAACTGTAGGGGTACACATGGTGCTGGAGATCAGATGTGTTCGGTGAGAGAAAGACAGGTTGAGGTTACCAGGATCAGAGTAGTGCAGAAGGTGTCCTATATGAGGCAGTGAAGAAAGTAGTAGAGGAAGATGGGTCCAGGGTGAAGGATCCTGAGAGGATCTCTGTGATTAGGCTGAGGTCAATATAGAGTGATAAAAATAACATGCTTCAATATTTATTTATTTTTTTGAAGCTCATGGCCTTGGTTGTCAACTGTACTGCAGGAATAGAATGTAAATCACAGTGGATAGATGTGGTGGCAGCTGCAGAGAAGTACTTGGGTGTACAATATTTTACTTCAGAATTACAAGGTGTTTTGAACGATAATATCCCGTCCTTTCAGGCTGCTGGCCTGGTGTAGAATCAGAGGGCCAAAGTAGTGGAATAATGATGAGGTTTTAATGGGTGTAGGGTTAGTTGGTTGTTCACAAAGTGTTATGAATTAATACTACAGAATAATAGTAGGCTGATACACAGCCAATTCACTAGGTGGGGGCATGCACCTATAGTCATTGTTTGCGGACCGCCATAATACCGAAGAAGAAGACCACTTCCTTCTCAACGGCGCTGATTCTGGTCTGCTCCGTGAAGCGGAAGAATTATGAATCAAATCAAATGTTATTGGTCACATACATATTTTATTGCTGGTGTAGCGAAATGCTTGTAATGCACTGACTACTGCGGAGGTTGCATTGTTGTAAATGCTGCATGGACACAGCAGACGTCGGATTGAACATACATCAGGTTTTTCAGGTTCGCTGCACGGATAGCGCTGCTGTAATCAGTCTGGTATTTTATAGGCTTCCCATACTGGGCCTCAGACAATTAAAACTATCTGGACTCTCACAGAGGACGTCGTTTCAACAGACTCTTGTAGAGGTAGCCGATAACAGACAACAGGATTCTTGGTGAATAGGGTGTTGAACGTTTTCTAGACTTTAATAGATTAAAATCTTATCCAGGATCTTTCTGAAGTAAGGTTAGCCTACATCAGACATTTATTTGTCACAATTTAAGTCGAGTTTAGATTTTTAAAAGGACGTTTGATTGCTGTGGTCTAGCTGTTTATATGAATGCTGTGACAAAGAAAGTAACTAGTGTAAACTAGCTACAGATTAACTGTCACGTTTTTTTATATATTTGAAGAAACCCTGAAGAAAGAACGGCTTCCACGATGAATCGGGTAAGTTTGGTTTACTTTTATTAACAGTATGCTTAATGTGGTGTATAACATGTCAAGGCCTAGTTATCATCTTTGATATTCCATATCCCTTCGCTCCATTTGAACAACTGGACAAAATAAACAATGGTGGTAATAAAAACATGTCATATTTTGTCTTTCAGCAAAGTAGCATACTACCCCAAAGCACACAGATTGATACAAGGCAACGAGAAGCTAAAGTCAGAACCATGGAGAAATAATGAGGCCAAGGTAAAGTTGGTTATATATTCGGACATTCAACAGACATTCGCCAAAAGCCATTTAAAATTGTAAAAATCTATAATTAATTCACCGTTTGTCACAGAGACATCAAACTAGGTATGATTTATTCAATAAATGTCTAGCATACTTTTACAACCTTTGCTTTGAGTAGAAATTCCAGTTTTGATTTGATAGAAATCTAAATTTGATAGACTACATGCCTTCAATCAAATCAAAACTGGAATTTTTCCTCAAAACAAAGGTTGTGCATGCGCAAATGTCTGTTGAATGCCCGAATGTGTGAATATAAAACCAATTTTACCTTGGTGAAATAATGAGGCCAAGCCTACACCTTGCAGTAGCGGGTGTGTGGGTAAAATCACCAGGGAAGCCAAGACAGAAAAATAGCCATATTACATGTGGTGATAATTGCGTTGTTATAACCTGTTAGTTCATATGCCTTGACACAGCTGAGACAAGAAGACAGTGTCAGAATACATTCAACCACACCTTTGTTACATCATAAAACTAGAGAGCAACATCTGCCCTGTTAAGTTCACAAAAAATGTTGCATGTAACAGTTACATGACCTTCAGAATGGTCAAGCAAGTGAATGTTTTCTGAATACTAAACAACTATTGACTTAGAGTTACCGCAAGTCAAAAAGAAAACTTCAACATCCTCTAATCACCTATGCTTAGTCTACTACAGTGACAACTAAAAGATACCAAAAACCAGGGGTGCAACTTTCACTAAGGATGGAGTGAACAGTTCTCCACCACATTCTGAAATAGATTTTTTGTCCCCCCTAGTTTTATCATTGGAAGGTGATACTAAATGTGTTAACGGTGTGCTTTAGGACCATGCGTACGCCTCCGAGAGGTCGAGTAGGCTGTTTGTAGTGTTTATCTGACTGGATAAAAAATAAATAATAATAATGCCCCCCCACTTCTAAACCAAAGTTGCGCCCCTGCCAAAAACGATTTAGTCCGAGCATTCTAAAGATAAATTATGCTTTTCCCTGAACGGTCTAGGACTCATACAGTGCCCACTTTTAGTTCTTGTTGTCCTAGGCTACCTGGCTAAGATGCTTACTCCTGGCCTAGTAATTTCCATTCACGGGCAACGATGCGCCAGGCCAGCTAGTTAATAGCCCCTTTTCAAATTATTACTATTTTTGAGATTTAATTGTGAGATACTCATCTGCATAGCAAAAAACTTAGCTTCCATAAAGTGACCATTGGACTTAAATGTTAGACTAACTTTGTAGATGCAACAATTTTTTATTACATTTGATCATTTATCACTCTCGCGTGCACATTTCTGTCCATTAAGAACCAACGATTTGCTAAATTTTTGTAGCATTTCTGACAATGCTAACAACTTTTCAACCAAATCTCAGTTCTATCTAACCTGGTCAGCAACTTGGATGCTTGGCAACAATACAGGTGCTCATAGCTAACATTAGCTTGCTTGTCCACAGTCCAGCAGCTAGCCTCTGTAGCTAGCTAACACCAGTCAGCTGAAATCTGCTAGCTAGCTAACCTACAGGCGAAGAAAGGTAGCTAGCTGTAATTGTTTATGGAAGGTTTGTCACAAAAATAACTTCAGCCATTAGCTAGCTAACGTAAACTCACCCCATTCCGCACAAATGTGCGCAACTGCAGCATTCAAACGAGGCTACAAAGAAAACGAATGGGACTGTAGCGACTGTGTTGGCTTCAAAATCGGGGGTGTGAACTAGGTTTCTATTCAAGCGTTGATCGACATGGTAATGGCTCTATAGTATTGGCGAAAAGTTGAAAAAACGGACCCTCCGTTACATCGTGACGTGTCATGTCGTAACGTACAGCACGCATAAAGCAACTATTTCTGTCTTACAATCTCTTTCCACCAGGTGTAGCACTTCTCTCATCGTTTAAAAACAAGAAATGGACAGTGACGGGGGTAAGGGGAGATACCTAGTCATTTTTTGCGTCATCATTGCATGCGATCATCATTCTCAAAGCAGCTGTTTACTTCTAAGATCACTTTAGCACCGCCCTAAAAATCCGATTCAAATTCGACACAACCCTTCAAATAGGTACAGTGGGGCAAAAAAGTATTTAGTCAGCCACCAATTGTGCAAGTTCCCCCACTTAAAAATATGAGAGAGGCCTGTAATTTTCATCATCATCACACTCCAAACTCCACTATGGCCAAGACCAAAGAGCTGTCAAAGGACACCAGAAACAAAATTGTAGACCTGCACCAGGCTGGGAAGACTGAATCTGCAATAGGTAAGCAGCTTGGTTTGTGGGAGCAATTATTAGGAAATGGAAGACATACAAGACCACTGATAATCTCCCTCGATCTGGGGCTCCACGCAAGATCTCACCCCGTGGGGTCAAAATGATCACAAGAACGGTGAGCAAAAATCCCAGAACCACACGGGGGGACCTAGTGAATGACCTGTAGAGAGCTGGGACCAAAGTAACAAAGCCTACCATCAGTAACACACTATGCCGCCAGGGACTCAAATCCTGCAGTGCCAGACGTGTCCCCCTGCTTAAGCCAGTACATGTCCAGGCCCGTCTGAAGTTTGCTAGAGAGCATTTGGATGATCCAAAAGAAGATTGGGAGAATGTCATATGGTCAGATGAAACCAAAATATAACTTTTTGGTAAAAATTCAATTTGTCGTGTTTGGAGGACAAAGAATGCTGAGTTGCATCCAAAGAACACCATACCTACTGTGAAGCATGGGGGTGGAAACATCATGCTTTGGGGCTGTTTTTCTGCAAAGGGACCAGGACGACTGATCCGTGTAAAGGAAAGAATGAATGGGGCCATGTATCGTGAGATTTTGAGTGAAAACCTCCTTCCATCAGCAAGGGAATTGAAGATGAAACGTGGCTGGGTCTTTCAGCATGACAATGATCCCAAACACACCGCCCGGGCAACGAAGGAGTGGCTTCGTAAGAAGCATTTCAAGGTCCTGGAGTGGCCTAGCCAGTCTCCAGATCTCAACCGCATAGAAAATCTTTGGAGGGAGTTGAAAGTCCGTGTTGCCCAGCAACAGCCCCAAAACATCACTGCTCTAGAGGAGATCTGCATGGAGGAATGGGCCAAAATACCAGCAACAGTGTGTGAAAACCTTGTGAAGACTTACAGAAAACGTTTGACCTCTGTCATTGCCAACAAAGGGTATATAACAAAGTATTGAGATAAACTTTTGTTATTGACCAAATACTTATTTTCCACCATAATTTGCAAATAAATTCATAAAAAATCCTACAATGTGATTTTCAGGATTTTTTTTCTCATTTTGTCTGTCATAGTTGAAGTGTGATGATGATGGAAATTACAGGCCTCTCATCTTTTTAAGTGGGAGAACTTGCACAATTGGTGGCTGACTAAATACTTTTTTGCCCCACTGTATGTAATGACACATTATATAAACTCTTTGTAGTGTTTTTTTTACATTTTAGAGGCGATAAGGTGATAAGTTGGACAGATCGAGGGGCAAAAAAGCCATTTTCCCACACAACATCTCTCCTTCTCACTATCACGCATTAGTTTCGCTTCCCCACCCGCCATTTTAAAAAAAGACCCGACGGGGCTCATTGTCTTCTTGAATTATGCAGAAACGGGCAGCGTTTAGGTCATGAAATTGATTCTGTTGGAAAGGGGAGAAATTGTGCTTTACAATGGTATTGACATTACAGTTGATCAGGAAGTATTACGTTTTTGGGGCGCTAAAATAAGGTCAATTGTACGGACCAAGGCGATGTACAAAAGTCAGTGAGTTTACGTTAGCTAGTTAGAACCAGACAACAATAGCTGACATCAACACAGAAGTTGGCTAACGATAGCTAGTTCACATCCAAATGGCAGTCCTACATTGTTGCACAAAACATAGCTACATGAGTTCAAAACCAAATTGTCACGGTGCTACCTTACAATGCATGCAATGCAAGGGACTTTTGCAACACTTGCTAGCTACTCCATAGTCCAAGCTATGGTAAGAGCTAGACATATTTCACTGTCAGACAGGACACAACTCTAACTGTAGCTGAGAAAACAAATACATGTAAACAGCACGTTGTGCACTGCAGTGAGCAGATGCATGCTGGCTAGCATCAGGAAAAACTCACAAATTTCAAACATTCAGAATAAATTCCAGTATGCTTCTTCTCCTGTCCTCTTGAAATTGTAATACAAATCTGTTTAGATCAACAGTGGCCAAACTAACAACTCTGCCAGGTGACTGGCTTCATTGAACGTCTTATTTTACAGCTCCGATCTGGATATTTGTCAACAACTCTGCCATGCACGGCCATTCCAGTGGTGCGGCGCTAGGGGTGGTAGCTAATGCCGGCAAGAAAATATGTTATGAAATATATATATTTTTTTTTATGACATGTATTGGGGAGGCACATAGCCTAGTGGTTAGAGCGTTCGGCCTTTAACCGAAAGGCTGCTGGATCGAATCCCCGAGCTGACATGGTAAAAATCTGTCGTTCTGCCCCTGAACAAGGCAGTTAACCCACCGTTCCCCGGTAGGCCATCATTGTAAATAAGAATTTGTTATTAACTTACTTTCCTAGTTAAATAAAAAGTAATCATTAAATTGCTAA
This sequence comes from Salvelinus namaycush, assembly GCF_016432855.1. Taxonomy (NCBI): domain Eukaryota; kingdom Metazoa; phylum Chordata; class Actinopteri; order Salmoniformes; family Salmonidae; genus Salvelinus; species Salvelinus namaycush. The sequence continues at coordinate 95,645,594 of NC_052309.1, read as the reverse complement.
AACAAAGGTTTAAGGAAATACAGGCAGTGTGGTGCACATTACTACAAGACAAAACCATTTGGTCAATTAATCATGATGGTCCTGTAAGTATTAAAGCAGAGCTATACACTGAACAAAATATAAATGTAACATGTAAAGTGTTGGTCACATGTTTCATGAGCTGAAATAAAAGATCCCAGAAATGTTCCATATGCTCAAAAAGCTTATTTCTATAAAAATGTTTTGTACAAATTTGTTGCATTTCTTTACATCCCTGTTAGTGAGCATTTCTCTGTTGCAAGATAATCCATCCACCTAACAGGTGTGGCATATCAAAAAGCTGATTAAACAGCATATTCATTACACAGGTGCACCTTGTGCTGGGGACAATTAAATGGCCACTCTAAAATGTGCAGTTTTGTCACACAACACAATGCCACATATGTCTCCAAGTACAATTGGCGTGCTGACTACAAGAATGTCCACCAGAGCTGTTGGCAGAAAATGTATTGTTCATTTCTCTACCATATGCCAACTTCAACTACATTTTAGAGAATTTGGCAGTACGTCCAACCAGGCCTCACAATCGCAGACCATATGTATGGTATCGAGTGGGCGAGCGGTTTGCTGGTGTCAACATTGTGAACAGAGTGCCCCATGGTGGCGTTATGGTATGGGCAGGCATAAGCTACGGACAACGAACACCATTGCATTTTATCGATTGGCAATTGAAATCACAAAAATACCGCAACGAAATCTTGAGGCCCATTTTTTTTAAAGGTAGCTGTAACTAACAGATGCATATCTGTATTCCCAGTTTTGTGAAATCCACAGATTAAGGCCTAATGAAGTTATTTCAATTGACTGATTTCCTCATAAGAAGAGAAATATATTCAATTGTTTCATGTTGCGTTTTATATATAATAAAAAAGAAATCCTCAAAAGTTAGTGGAATGGGATTAGTGTGGTGTGTGATGAATTCTTGTAGGTGGTAAAAATCACATTGTGGTTAAGAATCACCTCTTCTAAGAGTCTGAATTGGGCTCTTTGAGAATGTTTGGCTCATAAGCAACCTGCATAACCATTGTTTGAAGTACAATAGTCCAACATAGCTACTGTAGTAGGTCAAAGCTGTGTGCTGGAAAACCTTTGTAGAGCATGGGTGTAGGGATTGTGGTGCTCATGGGAATTTATGGGATTTGGAATGGGAATTTATTTTTTCAGCTTCAAACCAATGCCTACTTTTCACTTAAAATGTTGTTTTTCATTTTTCATTCTTACTATAAGAATGAATACTAAATTGCATAGTGACTGTAAAATAAGCTACATTAAAGGCAGACTCAGCTAAATGATGCCACAAGCAGCACTGCAGATATTGCAATGAGCAAGATGCAAGACTTCGCTCTCACACTCACACACAGTATCTGCGCATGTGCAAAGGGTATGCTTCACGCTGTTCCAGCATGGTAGCCATGGGACTAAAACAGTGGAGAAGTTTAGCCTCGCGGTTCAACGTTCTTGGTTATTGCGGAAATAAAATAAAATGTTATTGGTCACATACACATGGTTAGCAGATGTTAATGTGAGTGTAGCGAAATGCTTGTGCTTCAAATTTCGACAATGCAGTAATATCTAACAAGTAATCTAACAAATTCACAACAACTACCGTATACACACAAATGTAAAGGGATGAATAAGAATATGTACATATAAATATATGGATGAGCGATGGCCGTGCGGCATAGGCAAGATGCAGTAGATGGTATAGAATACAGTATATACATACAAGATGAGTAATGAAAGATATGTAAACATTATTAAAGTGCCGTTATTTAAAGTGACTAGTTATACCTTTTTTTAAGTCCATGTTATTGACTCACTATGCTGTTTACTTTGTGCATATAGCCTACGTCATATCACTGAGACTACCTTTAAACTCAGAATATGCTATTCTGTTCTTTTGAATGTTGTGTTTCCTAATTCCTGCCTAAAGATATATTAGACTATGTAAAATTACAAAACTACAAAATGCGTCATTGTTGGATTCTTCTAGTGTAGGCCTACCTCAAGTCCCGGCAGTGTGTCACGTTCTGACCTTTATTTCCTTTGTTTTGTCTTTATTTAGTATGGTCAGGGCGTGAGTTGGGGTGGGCAGTCTATGTGTGTTTTTCTATGTTGGGGTTTTGTGTTCGGCCTGGTATGATTCTCAATCAGAGGCAGCTGTCAATTGTTGTCCCTGATTGAGAATCATACTTAGGTAGCCTGGGTTTCACTTTTGGTTTGTGGGTGTTTGTTTCCTGTGTCTTTGTGTATGTCACCAGACAGGACTGTTTCGTTTCGGTTTATTCTCGTTTATCGTTATTTTGTTGTTTTGTTCGAGTATTTCGGTTTTCATTAAAAGGAATATGAATACTCACCACGCTGCAGTTTGGTCCTCCTCTCTTTCTCCTAACGACGAGCGTTACACAGTGTGTTAACTTAATTTAAACTATTACACTTAATAAATTACTTTCTAAATAAATACCCTGGTCCTTCCCCCACCAGCAGTGCAGCTACCAGATCAGGGGTCCCCTCAAGGAGGTATAGTGACAGACAGCTGTAGGATACATTGCTTTATAAAATAAGCAACGACCACCTAGACCAATTCCAGGATTTAATTTAATCATATAAATTTGCCATGTTTTGTAGTGTTAAATAATGCTTATAGTGTTAAATAATGGTATGTCTACATCATATTTCTTTGTATTTTATTGATTCATCTGCAGGAACAATCGCACCCATGGCCCTCACGCTAGCACCGCCTCCGCCTAGATACTATGTTAAGGAATCCCTAATTATCTTTCCGTCCTCCCTAAGTGTGCACTTGTTCACTTTCCTTCACTCCCACTAGCCCAATACTAGCCCAATCCAATGGTACATTTTCACAACTCGAAGCACAAAATATGTTTCAAAACACTTAGGCCATTTTCAATTGATTACTTTTGAAAAGATTTCCTGTCATTTGTTAATAAATTTAACAATAATTTAATCAAACTGCTAAAAATTGATCTACAAAACCAAAATTATAGTGTCAAGTTTACGTACAGTATATATATAAAAATGAAATTTGAAATGATGGTGTGGTGTACAATGCACTGCTAAAATTCTTGGGGGGTAAATTAGTTTATTCCACTCATTATCTGAATGTTGATGATTTTAGATGTGGCTGCTGTTACAGTAACAAGTCACATAGAAAAGTGGATCTTGAACAATGTTGCATGGGGCAGAAATCTCACCAGGCTACACCAATACCTTTTTACTGTAGGTTTCTACTACATGCCACAATACCCCTAAATCTGATGGTTTCTTCTATGTATGTGCTGTATAAGAATACTGAAACTGTAAGACTGACATTTTTCTCAAAATGCTGCAAGTGGGATAATTAGCAGCAGTAGTTCTGTTGTTTTAGGTTTTGTATCACAGGTTATTTGAATCAATCATGATTTCGCAGGTGTTACCATCTTTCACATTTCGGAAGGGGAGGGGACATTCGGCCCGTATCTTGAAAGAGGGGTTGGAGCTTCTCATTCAGGTTCTTCTCCTTGTTCTACCATCTCTTAATCTCTCCACTTATGAACCCAGAACTTAAGCGAGCAGTTGACTAATTACATGACACTTAACCCAGAATGAAACTAAGATTAACTTGGGTGAAAGATGTTCAACTCCAATGACTGCTCAATCAAACATTCTGAACATAAGACGGGGCATTACAAGTGTTATCAGTTTTGACATTTTGTAAAAACAAATATACCACTTCCATCTGAAAGATTTGTCAAAGTGATTGAAAATGTTGTGGAAAGTAGTGATCAGTGACACACTTCAGGAGAAATGCGATATTACAAGTATGCACCAATCAATCAGAGATTTAGACTAAAGTAATCAAATGTTTGGTCTAATGATATTCTATGTACTTTACTTCCTGTGGTCACCAGGACAGAGCTAGCCCGTCCTCCTCCACTCTGCCGGCGTCTCCGTGTCACAACTCTCCCGGTATCGCCTTACTGCTGGGTCTGAAGAGGGTGTCTGTGCGGCTGGTCGACTGCAGGAAAACACCAGGGCAGAGTGGAACTGTGAGAGAAGGACACGAGGAGGGAGATGGAGATTTGATTTCATCAAGTAAGAACAATGGGGGGGTGGATGAGACTACAATCTGATTTTGTAACCTCTGTTAATTGATTTATAAACAGTATACACTCAGTGGCCAGCAAATTGTCGATCCAGTTTCGTGAACGGAGGGGAGTGTACTTAATAAACTGGTCACTGAGTGTATATTGATAAGGGCAGCAGGTATGTTAGTGGTTAAGAGCGTTGGGCCACTAATAAAGGTTGCTGGTACGAATCGCTGGGCCGACTTAGGTGAAAAATCTGTCTGTGCCCTTGAGCAAGGTACTTAACCCTAATTGCTCCTGTAAGTTGCGCTGGAGAAGAGTCTGCTATATAACAAACACATTTTATTTTTAATTATAGTATTTGTTTATGGACCCATATTTCCAAAACAGTTATTCAATGTCTTTGTTTCGCAGGGGACAGCACTAACCATTCTCTCAGTTGGAGGGGCTTGTCATCTGTGGAGCCTCAACAACATCGTATTGCTGACGAAACAGAGAAGTGTCTCTATCAATCAGAACACCCCAAGAAACACCTGCAGAGATGTATAGGGAAGAAACCTCAATACTGCTGCTCTGACTGTAGGAAGAGTTTCACTAGCAGGAGTGACTTCATTATTCACCAGTGGATTCACACCCGAGAGAAACCGTACTGCTGCTCTCAGTGCGGGAAGAGTTTCACTGCTTCTAACGCCTTCCAATCTCATCTGCAAATTCATGCAGGGGAGAGGCCTTACCCTTGCCTTGATTGTGAAAAGAGCTTCAATCAGTCAAGCAACCTGACTACACACCAGCTAACACAAACTGGAGAGAAGCCTTATAGCTGTGATCAGTGTGGAAAGAGCTTTGCTGTAGCTTCCACCCTGAGTAGACACCAGGTTACACACACTGGAGAGAAGCCTTATAGCTGTGATCAGTGTGGGAAAAGCTTTGCTGTAGTTTCCTCCCTGATTAGACACCATCGAACACACACTGGAGAGAAGCCTTATAGCTGTTATCAGTGTGGAAAGAGCTTTGCTGTATCAGAAAAACTAACTATACACCAGCGAACACACACAGGAGAGAAGCCTTATAGCTGTGATCAGTGTGGGAAGAGCTTTGCTGTAGTTTCCTCCCTGATTAGACACCATCGAACACACACTGGGGAGAAGCCTTATAGCTGTTATCAGTGTGGAAAGAGCTTTGCTCTATCAGAAAAACTAACTATACACCAGCGAATACACACAGGTGAGAAGCCTTATCGCTGTGATCAGTGTGGGAAGAGCTTTGCTGTAGCTTCCACCCTGAATAGACACCAGCTAACACACAGTGGAGAGAAGCCTTATAGCTGTGATCAGTGTGGGAAGAGCTTTGCTGTAGTTTCCTCCCTGATTAGACACCATCAAACACACACTGGAGAGAAAACTTATGTCTGTCTATGTGGGAAGAGCTTTGCTCTAGCTTCCACCCTGACTACACACCAGCGAACACACACTGGAGAGAAGCCCTATAGCTGTTATCAGTGTGGCAAGAGCTTCAGTCAATCAGTACACCTGAATACACACCTGCGAACACACACAGGAGAGAAGCCTTACAGATGTGATCATTGTGGAAAGAGCTTTAGTCAATCAGTACACCTGAATACACACCAGCGAACACACACAGGAGAGAAGCCTTACAGCTGTGATCATTGTGGAAAGAGCTTTAGTCAATCATTAAACCTGAAAACACACCAGCTAACACACACAGGAGAGAAACATTAGATAGACATACAGTACCAGTCAAAAGTTTGGACACACCTACATTCCAGGGTTTTTCTTAATTTTTTGTATTTTCTACATTGTAGAATAATAGTATAGACATCATAATTATTGACATAACACATATGGAATTATGTAGTAACCAAGAAAAGTGTTAAAACATTCAAAATATATGTTATATTCTTCAAAATAGCCACCCTTTGCCTTGATGACAGCTTTACACACTCTTGGCATTCTCTCAACCAGCTTCATGAGGTAGTCACCTGGAATGCATTTCAATTAACAGGTGCCTTGTTAGAAGTTAATTTGTGGTATTTCTTTCCTTCTTAATGCCTTTGAGCCAATCAGTTGTGTTGTGACATGGTAGGGGTGGTATTCAGAAGATGGCCCTATTTGGTAAAAGACCAAGTCCATATTAGGGCAAGAACAGCTCAAATAAGGAAAGAGAAACAACAGTACATCATTACTTTAAGACATGGCCAGTCAATATGGAATATTTCAAGAACTTTGAAAGTTCGCAAAAACTTGCGCTTAACTCTGATTGATTTTGACTGGTCTAATGTTCATTGCTCGTGTTTCTTGGCCCAAGCAAGTCTGTTCATCCTATTGGTGTCCTTTATTAGTGGTTTCTTTGCAGCATTTCGCCCATGGCCTGATTTCACGCAGTCTCCTCTGAACAGAGAAGGTTAAATTGAAAGGTTTCAATAAAAAATACAAATACAAAAACAGTTGATGTTGAGATGTGTTTGTTACTTGAACTCTGTGAAGCATTTATTTGGGCTATAATTTCTGAGGCTGGTAACTCTAATGAGCTTATGCTCTGCAACAGACGTCACTCTGGGTCTTCCTTTCCTGTGGCGGTCCTCATGAGCGCGCTCATCATAGTGCTTGATGGTTTTTGCGACAGACCGTATACACTTTGTTTATTTGAGCTGTTCTTGCCATAATATGGACTTGGTATTTTACCAAATAGGGCTATCTTTTGAATACCACCCCTGCCTTGTCACAACACAAATGATTGGCTCAAACGCATCCAGGTGACTACCTCATGAAACTGGTTGAGAGAATGCCAAGAGTGTGCAAAGCTTTCATCAAGGTAAAGGGTTGCTACTTTGAAGAATCTCAAATATATTTGGATTTGTTTAACACTTTTTTTGGTTACTACATGATTCCATATGTGTTATTTCATAGTTTTGATGTCTTCTTGTTAAGATGGCGCCGAAGAGGATGGCTGACGTTTTACATGCCCGTAACCAATTGTGCTATTTTGTAATTTTCTTGCATTGTTCGTAACTTATTTTTTTACTTATTTTGTACATAATGTTGCTTCTACCGTCTCTTATGACCAAAAAATAACTTCTGGACATCAGAACTGGGATTACCCACCACGAACTGGAAGAAGCTTTTTCCTTTAACAAGTCACACAAGAAAGATATACTGCTCTCCCGGGAACAGGCCCAGATCCCCGTCATTTGCGTGAAGAAAAGACGGAGGAAAAGAGGACGCATAACGGGGTGCCTTTTAAGAATCTGTAGGGAAGCGAGTAAACCCCCACTGCGATCAATTCTACTTGCTGACATGCAATCATTGGAAAATAAAATTGATGTCCTACGATTATCCTACCGACAGGACATCAAGAACTGTAATATCTTATGTTTCACCGAGTCGTGGCTGAACGACAACACAGATAATATAGAGCTGGAGGGATTTTCAATGCACCGGCAGAACAGAGAAGCTACGTCTGGTAAGACGAGGGGTGGTGGTGTGTGTCTTTTTGTCAATAACAGCTGGTGCGTGATGTCTAATATTAGAAAAGTCTCGAGGTATTGCTCGCCTGAGGTAGAGTACCTTATGATAAGCTGTAGACCACACTATCTACCAAGAGAGTTCTCATCTATATTATTCGTAGCCATCTATTTACCACCACAGACCGATGCTGGCACTAAGACCGCAAAAAAACAACTCTATAAGGCCATAAACAAACAAGAAAATGCTCACCCAGAAGCGACGCTCCTAGTGGCCAGGGACTTTAATGCAGGCAAACATAAATCAGTTTGACCAAATTTTTACCAGCATGTCACATGTGCAACCAGAGGGAAAAAAACTGTAGACCACCTTTACTTCACACACAGAGATGCGTACAAAGCTCTCACCCGCCCTCCATTTGGCAAATCTGACCATAATTATATCCTCCTGATTATATCCTCCTGATTCCTGCTTACAAGCAAAAACTAAAGCAGGATGTACCAGTGACTCGCTCAATACGGGAGTGATCAGTTGACGCGGATGCTACGCTACAGGACTGTTTTGCTAGCACAGACTGGAATATGTTCCAGGATTCATCCAATGGCATTGAGGAGTATACCACCTCAGTTATCAGCTTCATCAATAAGTGCATCGATGACGTCGTCCCCACAGTGACTGTACGTACATATCCCAACCAGAAGCCATGGATTACAGGCAACATCCGAATCGAGCTAAAGGCTAGAGCTGCCGCTTTCAAGGAGCAGGACGCTAATCCGGACGCCTATAAGAAATCCGGTGATGCCCTCAGACGAACCATCAAACAAGCAAAGCGTCAATACAGGATTAAGATTGAATCCTACTACACCTGCTCTGTCGCTCGTCGGATGTGGCAGGTCTTGAAAACTATTACGGACTACAAATGGAAATCCAAATGCGAGCTGCCCAGTGACGCGAGCCTACCAGATGAGCTAAATGCTTTTTATTGCTCGCTTCGAGGCAAGCAACACTGAAGCATGCATTAGAGCACCAGCTGTTCTGGATGACTGTGTGAAAACGCTCTCGGTAGCCGATGTGAGCAAGATCTTTAAACAGGTCAACATTCACAAAACCGCGGGGCCAGATGAATTACCAGGACGTGTACTCAAAGCATGCGTGGACCAACTGGCAAGTGTCTTCACTGACATTGTCATCCTCTCCCTGACTGAGTCTGTAATACCTACATGTTTCAAGCAGACCACCATAGTACCTGTGCCCAAGGAAGCGAAGGTAACCTACCTAAATTATTACCACCCCGTAGCACTCACATCGGTAGCCATGAAGTGCTTTGAAAGGCTGGCCAAGGCTCACATCAACAGCATCCTCCTGGATACCCTAGACCCACTCCAATTCGCATATCGTCCAAACAGATCCACAGATGATGCAATCTCAATCGTACTCCACACTGCCTTTTCCCACCTGGACAAAAGGAACACCTATGTGAGAATGCTGTTCATTGACAACACCATAGTGCTCATGAAGCTCATCACTAAGCTAAGGACCCTGGGACTAAACACCTCCCTCTGCAACTGGATCCTGGACTTCCTGATGTGCTAACCCCAGGTGGTAAGGGTAGGCAACAACACGTCCGCCACCCTGATCCTCAACACAGGGCCCCTCAGGGGTGTGTACTTAGTCCCCTCCTGTACTCCCTGTTCTTCCACGACTGCACGACTGCGTGGCCAAACACGACTCCAACACCATCATTAAGTTTGCTGACGACACAACAGTGGTAGTCCTGATCAACGATGAGACAGCCTATAGGGAGGAGGTCAAAGAACTGGCAGTGTGGTGCCAGGACAACAACTTCTCCCACAATGTGAGCAAGACAAAGTAGCTGATCGTGGACTACAGGAAAAGGAGGGCCGAACAGGCCCCCATTAACATCAACGGGGCTGTAGTGGAGCGGGTTGAGAGTTTCAAGTTCCTTGGTGTCCACATCACCAATGATCTATCATGGTCCAAACACACCAAGACAGTCGTGAAGATGGCACGACAAATCCTATTCCCCCTCAGGAGACTGAAAAGATTTGGCATGGGTCCTCAGATCCTCAAAAGGTTCTACAGCTGCACCATCGAGAGCATCCTGAACTGTTGCATCACCGCCTGATATTGCAACTGCTCGGCATCTGACCGTAAGGCGCTACAGAGGGTAGTGCGTACGGCCCAGTACATCAATGGGGCCAAGCTTCCTGCCATCCAGAACCTATATAATAGGTGGTGTCAGAGGAAAGCCCATAAAATTGTCAGACTCCAGTCACCCAAGTCATAGACTATTTTCTCTGCTACCGTACGGCAAGCGGTACCGGAGCGCCAAGTCTAGGACCAAAAGGCTCCTTAACAGCTTCTACCCCCAAGCCGTAAGGCTGCTGAACAATTAATCAAATGGCCACTGGCCTATTACATTGAACCCCCCCCCTCATTTGTTTTGTACACTGATGCTACTCGCTGTTTATTATCTATGCATAGTCACTTCACCCCTACCTACGTGTACAAATGACCTCTAACCTGCACCCCCGCACACTGACTCGGTACTGGTACCCCCTTTATATAGCCTCGTTATTGTTATGTTATTGTGTTACTTTTTATTAATTTTTACTTTAGTTCATTTGGTAAATATTTTCTTAACTCTTCTTGAACTGCACTGTTGGTTAAGGGCTTGTAAGTAATGTGACAAATCAAGTTTGATTTGATTCTCTATTATTCTACAATGTAGAAAATAGTAAAAAATAAAAAAATAAAAAAATCGAATGGGTAGTTTGACTGGTACTGTATGTGGGAAGAGCTTAGTTCATTTAGGGCCAATGAGAAAACACCAGAAAACAAAAACGTGCCGTATTTCCTCTCCCTCCTCTCTGTCACCGGCACCAGATCCCTAAATAAAGGATCAATAGAAAACATCTAGTAAACAGTCATATCCATCTCCCATTCTTAAACAGTTGATTTAGTCTGATCACCATGGTAACCTCTGTGCAGCATAATATGCAGCTCTGATCTAGGATCAGGTCTCCACTGTGTCTATGTAATATCACACATTTGTGATTTGAGTGGATATATGTTATCATAGAAGATGTCACAGTGAACCTGTTTGGGGGGATGTTGATAATTGTATCTTCTTTCATATACTCATGATACTATTATTATTAAATGTCATTATGTAGAATAATGTTTCAACAATAGGTGTATATTCATGTATTCAATTGATCAATACATTCAATCCATTATCTTCTAAACATGAATATATCACTTCAATGTTATATTTTTATTATAATAATAAACAAATCTAAATTGATTTATGTTCCTAAAACTAATCAATAATACATTGGATAATAATATCCATGAGGTCAAGGCATGAACTATGCATGCTGTGTCTTGTAACAACGGTTAATGTAATAACTTTTAGATTTATAATGTAATAAAACCGGTAAATGTAATATCTTGTTGGTTTATATGATAAAATGTTGAATTGTTATAGTATGACTTTTTCCATTTAATGTTATAAGATACATTATCAGGTGAGTAACAACTTTTGTGATGAATAAAGTAATAACTTCAACCGATCATGTAATAACACCGAAATCAATGTTTTATGTTATACTAATGTTAATGTGTAGCAGTGTGATGTTGTTCCCCTAGATTACGCACCAAATTGCACACAAGGACCAATTCAAATAGGCCAGGTCAAGAGGGGATGTTAATAATCTGATAATAATAATAATAATTCAGTGTATTTTTTTATTTAATTACAGCTGCATAGCTAATGTTTTTATTTGGTGTACAAACACTTTTTCATACCAATATTGTACATACAAGTGATTGTAAAAGTTTTGTATATTTTGGTTTGGCCCATCGCGGGTTATCTGTATTCCCATACCACTTTATCGTTCTCTTTTGCCTGACCCTCGGCTAGCAAGGTATGTTGTCCTTGGCTCCGAAACTGTTTAATATAAAACCGTCATAAGGTTATACAATGTACTGTTTTGCAACCATACGTTTGTTATAGTGTGGACAGTGTAGGAATTTATGTTAACAAGTTTCACAGAGCTCACTGACTGGGGTATCTGTTGTAACTTCTGAGTACTTGTGACAGTGGTTGAGTGAGTGTCCATGTGCTCGCGCAGGTGCCGGAGAGCTGTGACTGCACCAAGGGTAACGTGTGTGTTGTCTCTTCGTGTGCAGGTATGTCTTTTATTTTGTCAGAATTATGTTCTGTATAGTTTTACTTGTATATGCTGTTGTGCAGCGAGTGTGTGCACGCAGCACCTGTTAATTCCTTTTGGCGCTCTTTTGCCTGACCCTCGGCTAGCAAGGTGCCGGAGAGCTGTGACTGCACCAAGGGTAACGTGTGTGTTGTCTCTTCGTGTGCAGGGCAAATAAAAAGATTTCAACGAGCAGACCATCAGTTGTGGCAGCGTCCTAATTAAAAACACAACGCAGAATGAACCACGCTACAAATGCACATACCACCCTCCACCAAACTGACACACATAAATCTAGCGCAGCGGTAATCAGTCTGGTATTTACGAGGCTAACCTCAGCCAATAAAAATATCTGGACGCTCGAAGAGAACCTTGTAAAGTGATGTTAGGATATATACAGTTGGAAGTCGGAAGGTTACATACACTTAGGTTGGAGTCATTAAAACTAGTTTTTCAACCACTCTACAAATTTGTTGTTAAAGTATAGTTTTCGCAAGTCAGTTAGGACATCTACTTTGTGCATGACACAAGTCATTTTTCCAACAATTGTTTACAGACAGATTATTTCACTTATAATTCACTGTACCACAATTCTAGTAGATCAGAAGTTTACATACACTAAGTTGACTATGCCTTTAAACAGATTGGAAAATTCCAGAAAATTATGTCATGGCTTTAGAAGCTTCTGATAGGCTAATTGACATCATTTGAGTCAATTGGAGGTGTACCTGTGGATGTATTTCAAGAACCTACCTTCAAACTTAGTGCCTCTTTGCTTGACATCATGGGGAAATCAGCCAAGATTGTAGACCTCCACAGGTCTGGTTCATCATTGGGAGCAATTTCCAAATGCCTGGTACCATGTTCATCTGTACAAACAATAGTGGGCAAGTATAAACACCATGGGACCACGCAGCCGTTATACCGCTCAGGAAGGAGACGTGTTCTGTCTCCTAGAGATGAACATACTTTGGTGCGAAAAAGTGCAAATCAATCCCAGAACAACAGCAAAGGACCTTGTGAAGATGCTGGAGGAAACGGGTACAAAAGTATCTATATTCACAGTAAAACGAGTCCTATATCGACATAACCTGAAAGGCTGCTCAGCAAGGAAGAAGCCACTGCTCCAAAACCGCCATAAAATAGCCAGACTACGGTTTGCAACTGCACATGAGGACAAAGATTGTACTTTTTGGAGAAATGTCCACTGGTCTGATGAAACAAAAATAGAACTGTTTGGCCATAATGTCCATCGTTATGTTTGGAGGAAAAAGGGGGAGGCTTGCAAGCCGAAAAATACCATCCCAACTGTGAAGCACAGGGGTGGAAGCATCATGTTGTGGGGGTGCTTTGCTGCAGGAGGGACTGGTGCACTTCACAAAATAGATGGCATCATGAGAAGGAAAATTATGTGGATATATTGAAGCAACATCTCAAGACATGAGTCAGGAAGTTAAAGCTTGGTCGCAAATGGGTCTTCCAAATAGACAATGACCCCAAGCATACTTCCAAAGTTGTGGCAAAATGGCTTAAGGACAACAAAGTCAAGGTATTGGAGTGGCCATCACAAAGCCTTGACCTCAATCCTATAGAACATTTGTGGGCAGAACTGAAAAAGCATGTGCGAGCAAGGAGGCCTACAAACCTGACTCAGTTACACCAGCTCTGTCAGGAGGAATGGGCCAAAATTCCCCCAACTTATAGTGGGAAGCTTGTGGAAGGCTACCCAAAACGTTTGACCCAATTTAAACAATTTAAAGACAATGCTACCAAATACTAATTGAGTGTATGTAAACTTCTGACCCACTGGGAATGTGATGAAATAAATAAATGCTGAAATAAATCATTATCTTTACTATTATTCTGACATTTCACATTCTTAAAATAAAGTGGTGATCCTAACTGACCTAAAACAGGGAAATGTTACTAGGATTAAATGTCAGGAATTGTGAAAAACAGTTTAAATGTTTTTGGCTAAGGTGTATGTAAACTTCCGACTTCAACTGTAAGTTATCCTGTATGAGCTTTTGTGCCGAATACATTACGTTGTTACAGGTGTCAACCTTATTGGGCATGTGGCAGCAGTATGTAGGAGGGAGGTTCCTAGGTGTAAGAAGTGTGCAGAAGGGCATGAGACAAAGGAATGTGTAGCATTGGGGAAAGTAGTGGTATGTGTTAATTGTAGCGGTGCCCATGGGGCTGGGGATCAGAAATGTCCCGTGCGAGAGAGGCAGGTTGAAGTCTCCAGGGTTAGAGTAGTGCAGAAGTTGTCATACACTGAGGCAGTGAAGAACATAGAGGAAGATGGGTCAAGGGGGAGGGATCCAGAGAGGAGTGGTGTGAGTAGTAGATCTGTACCAGCACAGAGGGATAAACCAACAAGTGATATATGTTTCAGTAAGATTGGAGTTTTGGAATTAATAGCAATGGTTATCAACTGTACTGCTGGGATGGAATATAAGTCACAGAAAATAGAAGTTGTGGTGGCAGCTGCAGAGAGGTATTTGGGTGTGTGAGATTTGACATCAGAAGAGTTACAGGGTGTGTTAAGTGGCTGTTGGCCTGAAGTAGGACTAAATATATTTAAATAGTGGAGTATGGTATATATTTATTATTTTTTTAGTGAGTGTAGAGCTAGATGGTAGTTTTATATTTTTATTTTATTATTATTATTTAAGCAAATTATAAGGGAGTTATACTCCAGTCTAGTAGGTGGTGGTAGTGCAACATTTATTGGATGCCAACTGCCGTTAAACCTCATTGAAGAAGAAGAGAAACTAGCATTCCAAGTGTCTCTGGTAAAAATAGGCGATAAAAGACAAAATAATTATTGGTGGATAGGGTGTGGAACGTTTTCTTGACTTTAATAGATCAGATAAAATCTTATCCATGATATTTTTATTTGTCACAACTTAAATAGAGTTTTGATGTTTAAAAGGAGGTTTGATTGCTCTGGTCTAGCTGTTCTTTATCTGAACGCTGTGACAAAGACAGTAAATGTGTACACTACAGTTACTTAAGAACGAATAGCTTCCACGATGGATCGGGTAAGTTTGGTTTACTTCTATTAACGGTATGCCTACTGTGGTGTATAACATGTCTAGGCCTAGTTCCATCATCTTTGATCTTCCATATCCATTCGTTCCATTTGAACAGCTGGACAAAATAAACAATGATGGTAATAAACGCTTGGGATATTTTGTCCTTCAGCAAAGTACCCTACTAGCCTAAAGCACACAGATTGATACAAGGCAATGTGTAACGAGTAGGTAAAGTCAGAACCATGAAGAAATAATGAGGCCAAGCCTACACCTTGCAGTAGGGGTGCGTGGGTAAAATCACCGGGAAGCCAAGGTGGCCTGTCCCCGGCTGGAGCTGTCCCCGGAAATGTCCCCGTTTTTAACTGTGCTTTAAAATAATACTGCAAAGTGAAATAATATTTTAAGAAAGACCCGGCCACAGAGCCTACCGTTTGACGTCTCAATCGCGTGGTGCTTGTTTTGTCCAGCAGAGGGGGCTGCTCGCTATAGCAGCTTCATTCACTCTCCTTCTACTAACTACCTGCTCGCTATAGCAGCTTCATTCACTCTCCTTCTACTAACTACCTGCTCGCGATAGTTTTAGAGAAAACTGCTGTGAAAAACTCGGCCGGGAGCTAGCAAGTGTCAAGTGAATCCACAACATCACCACAAACGTCTTTTTAAGCCAGGTAAGATACACTCGTTTCAGATACTAGCTAATGATGTTATAATGTCACAATGTATTATATAGATATATGTATATTTACAAGGTTTTAAATAGGTTATGCTAGCTAACATTAGCTATGTCGACTAAGTTATCTAGCTAGGTTAGCCAGCTACTGTCATGGTTGCTAGGTTAAACGTACACATGTAAATATGCAGTGGACGGGCTGTTTTGAAAATATGATTATATTAAATGAATGCACAATTAATTATGAGAATATTTATTTGTAGATTACAATGTTAATGGTTTGGCGTTATGATAAGTAGTGTGAAAATATATTTAGACATTTTCATGGATAACATTAGCATAATGTTTTCTGTTAGAGAGTGGAGAGGAAGGAGAGGAGTTAGACTGGATAGGAAGACGAGTGAAAGGGAGAGAAGAGGAAAGGTAAATATATGATTACAGAGCCTGCCAATTTATTATTCCAAGCAATGTTTTTGAGATAAAATACAAAAACGAGGCAAGCAATGGGAATCTGTTAACCAACGTATTTGATCTAATAGTGTACTATTTATTATTAAAGATTGGAGAAGAAGGAGAAGGAAAATGAAGGGAGTAAAAATAGTGAAGCGAGGAGAGTGTGGAAGAGTGAGGTGGAAAGGTAAAGAGAAGGAAAGGAAGAAAGAGCAGGAAGACGAGTGAAGAAAAGAGGAGGAGAAAGATTGAAGGAGAAGAAAAAGTTTGGCTGGCCTTTGTCCATGAAAACCTGACCGTATTCAGTGACACAATCAAGATGCTTGAAGGCCAGGACTGCTGTGCTGTGGATTCTGAGAAATGTTGAGGCAAAATTGACTGCAAGACGTGATGACAACTTCATTCCAGTTTTGGTCAAAGGACTTCTGAGAGAGCTAGAGGGAAATGGATCAATGTCTAAAGAGAGCTTTCTCAAAATATCCCAATCATTCTTCACTATGGCTGTGAACTACTTGCAAGCATGGGGAAAGCACACAGATAATCTAAATGATTTTACATTGTCTCCTTTTAAAAAAGGAAACCTCAGCGTGTAGAGATCCAGAATGCAGCAGGCACACTGCAGGAAAAATGCCCCAATGTGACCATCAATGAGGATGCATTATGTGACGAGGTTACTGGCCTGCAAGAGTTCCTAAAGGGGGGATCGCTTGAAGAATGGAAAACATCTGAGACACCGCTTAGTCAGAGATGGAGCACGGTGTTTACCCACTTCAAAGAGAACGACATCCCACACACTAACCTGGCTAGATTAGCGCCTGTTGTCATGTGCTTACCTGGAAGTAATGCACCAGTCGAGAGAGTGTTCTCCCAAATGAATGATATATGGACAGCAGCAAGAAATAGGTTCACTGTTCCTACCATCAAGGCCATGCTTATTGTGAAGACAAACTTCAACCTCCCCTGCCAGGAGTTCATGGAGAAGCTGGCCAAAGACAGAGCAATCCTGAAGAAGATACATTCTTCTGAGAAATATACAGATTAGGTTGGTATAAGTATATTATGTAGTTACCAACCTCATCAGCGTCTTATTTCTTTATTATGTTGTTAAGTATTTCACATATACTATTGTCTGTTTTTTCAATTTTGCTCATGTTCTCTTCTGCTCTTATTCTACCCAGACTACCAGGACCACTGAATGGCTGTTCAGATCGGACAGTTCTGTCTTGTCTGTAGTGTTTCTGTAATATAGTTGTTTTCTCTATCACAGTGTGCCTGTTAGACTAAATACATGAAACCGGAATTGTCCCCCTTTTTTATTTCATAGATAATAACATTGGATATTTTAATGATATATTGACCGCCGAACTGGAAATGTCCCCGGTTTTAATTTCAGGAATCTGGTCACCTTAATGTAACAGACAGTTACATGACCTACAGCATGGTCAAGCAAGTTAATGTTTCCGACTTTTTTGGACTACTAAACAACTATTGATTTAGAGTTACCGCAAGTCGCAAAAAAACAGGGGCTGCCTCCACTATTCCATCACCACTTCAACATCATTTAATCAACTAAAAGATACCAAAAACGATTAATCTGATCAACCTAAGCTAAATCTGTGTCTGTCCATGGTACTGATTTCTGTGTGTGCTTGCAAGTAAAAAAACAACAAGTTGACTCACCCAACTTGTAGAGAAATGTCAATGCCATCCTCATCTTTCATGTTCCCTGAACGGTATATGAACATTATACAGTACACGTTTTTAGTTTTTGTTGTCCTAGGCTACCTAGCTAAAATGTTTGCTCACTAGCCTTTAATTCATGTAGTAACTAGTAACCTCCATTCATGGGCAACGATGCGCTAGTTAACTGTACCTTTTCAAATGATTACTCTTTTTGAGAAGTAACTGTGAGAAACTCATCTCACTACCTACACACTTTAAAAAAATGTCATTTGGACAATTATTATTTTGTATTTTATTGTGTTGTATTCCATTATATTATAGTTTGGAGTATGTTCTGTGCCTATTTAGCTAACATTTTTGTGTTGAATTGAAACACTATATTTTATTTTACCCTTATTTTATCAGGGGAGTCATACATATAGCTTCCATAAAGATTCCATTAGACTTCAGATTGTACATTTTTTTATTACATTTATAATTTATCACTCTCACGTGCACATTTCCATCCATTAAGAATCAATGATGTGCTACCTTTTTGTAACATTTCTGGTATTGCTAATTTCTTTTCAGCCAAATCTCTGAGTTCTATCTAAGCTTGTCAGGAACTTGGATGCTAGGTAACAATACAGCTCTATTAGCTAACATTAGCTTGCTTGTCCAAAGTCCAACAGCTAGCCTCTGTAGCTAGCTAGTTAACACAAGTCACCTGAAAGCTAGCTAGCTAACGAAAAGGCAAATAAATGTAGCTAGCTGTAAATGTTTATGGAAATGTTGTTACACAAATAACTTCAGCCATTAGCTAGCTAGCAGACAACAACATTTGACATTGACACAAAAGCTAGCAAATGATAGCTAGCTGACGTCCAAATGCCAGTCCTACATGTTTACACAAAACATAGCTAGCTAGCTACATCAGTTCAAAACCAAATTGTCACGCTGCTACCTTAGAATGCCTGCAATGCATTTATAGAGCTTTTATAGAAAAGTACAACCTTATCTACGCGGCAGTTAGTAGATGTTTGGAAACAGTGGCGGGGAACACTGGGTAATAGGTGATTAGCTTGTCTGTGCAGATTTAAGATAGCTGACGTTGATCGCACGATGGCTCAACCATCTAACTGCAGTTGCCACAGCTCACACTATTCTCTGTTCCTTTCTTCAAGGTTCCACACAGCTGAGTTCCTGCAGATAGTAAAAAAAACGGTATATGTCACATGCTGTGGCCGCACCCAAACGGCTCTTATCTGTACACCCAGACTTATGACTAAGTCACCCGAGACAAGTTAATGAGTGAAAAAACACTAGCATATACTAATAGACAATTAAAAAACAGCATAGCATGTCTAATTTGTCATTTTCCACCACAATGGACACTATGTGGATAGAATATTTAGTATATCTGTAGAATACGTAGGTGAAAAGAGTGTGTGTACCGTAATTGCTGGACTATTAAGCGCACCTGAATATAAGCCGTACCCACTGAATTTTTTACAAATATGTATTTTGTACATAAATAAACCGCACATGTCTATAAGCCGCAAGTGCCTACCGGTACATTGAAACAAATGAACTTTACACCGCCTTTAAACGAAACACGGCTTGTAACAAAAATAAATAGGCTTTAACAAAACACGGCTTGTAACAAAAATAAAAAATAAATAGCAGTAAACAGTAGCCTACCAAGAAAGTCAAACTTCATTGCGGTGGGGATTGTTTTGGCTTTCAGTCGGATCTGCACAGTTCCAACGTCTTATCATCGACTCATTAAGGCCAAGCTCCCGTGCAGCAGCTCTATTTCCTTTTCCAACAGCCAGATCGATCGCCTTCAACTTGAAAGCTGCATCATATGCATTTCTCCGTGTCTTTGCCATGATGAGGGTGACAAAATGACTACCGTAATCAGAATGATGGCAAGTTTGAGCGCGCTCGATTTACGTCACATAATGTGACGGTGCTCAGTTTTTTGGCGGCATGAATCTTGTGAAAAAAAAAAAAAACATAAATTAGCCGCGTCATTGTATAAACCGCGAGGTTCATAGCGTGGGAAAAAAGTAGCGGCTTATAGTCCGGAAATTACGGTATGTATATACAGCAATAGTTGAATAGGAGGGCCTTGACAAGAATACAGTATATATATATATATGAAGTGGGTAATCTGCATCTGTGAAGGTTTGTGAGGGTCTTAGGGGCCAAGCCACATTTCTTTAGCCTCCTGAGTTTGAAGAGGTGCTGTTGAGCCTTCTTCACTATACTATCTGTGTGGGTGGACTATTTCAGATTGTCAGTGATGTGTACACAAAGGCACTTGAAGCTTTTTACCTTCTCCACTGTTGCCTGTCAATGTGGATGGGAAGAGAGCAGCAGATTGGATTCGTGATCTGATTTGCGAAGGGAGGTCAGAGGAGGGCTAATACACATGTAAGCAGCACATTGTCCACTGCAGTGTACAAATGCCTGCTTGCTAGCATCAGAAAAACTCACCAGTTTCGAACATCCAGAACAAATTCTATTATGCTCCTTCTCCTGTCTTGACATTTTTATCCAAATCTGTGCTGATCAACATTGCCAAACTAACAACTCTGCCATTAGACATGCTTGATTGTATTTACAGCTCTGATCTGGATGGTGGACTAGCCCATGTGTTGGATATTTGTCAACGGCCATTCCAGTAGAGTGGCAATGGGGTGGGGGAGGGGCTACTGCCACCCAAACCCTGATAAAAATGTTATGTATTTAACCTTCATTTCACTAGGCAAGTCCGTTAACCTGTCTAGGACGGGTAGCGGAACCCCTCACCAACAGCCAATGAAATTGCAGGGCGCCAAATTCAATCAACAGAAATCTCATAATTCAAATTTCTCAAACATACAAGTATTAGACACCATTTTAAAGATAAAATTCTCGTTAATCCAACCACAGTGTCCGATTTCAAAAAAGCTTTTAGGCGAAAGCAGAACATATCATTATGTTAGGTCAGCAACTAGTCACAGAAAGCATACAGCGATTTTCCAACCAAAGAGAGGAGTCACAAAAAGCAGAAATAGAGATAAAATTAATCACTAACCTTTGATATTCTTCATCAGATGACACTCCCGGGACAACATGTTACACAATACATGTATGTTTTGTTCGATCAAGTTCATATTTATATCCAAAAACCTCAGTTTACATTTGGCTTTGCCTCCAACACATCCCGTGAATTTGCACAGAGCCACATCAATTTACAGAAATACTCATAATAAACATTGATAAAAGATACAAGTGTTATTCACAGAATTAAAGATATACTTCTCCTTAATGCAACCGCTGTGTCAGATTTCAAACAAACTTTACAGAAAAAGCACACCATGCAATAATCTGAGTACGGCGCTCAGAGACCAACACAACCCAAACAGATATCCGCCATGTTGGAGTCAACAGAAGTCAGAAATAGCATTATAAATATTCACTTACCTTTGATGATCTTCATCAGAATGCACTCCCAGGAATCCAAGTTACACAATAAATGTTTGTTTTGTTCGATAATGTCCGTCATTTATGTCCAAATTCTTCCTTGTTCTAGCGTTCAGTACACTTTCCAAACTCACGACGCGCAGGCAGGTCCAGCGGAAAGTACGGACGAAAAGTTAAAGTTATATTACAGTCCGTAAAAACATGACAAACGAAGTATTGAATCAATCTTTAGGATGTTTTTAACATAATTCTTCAATAATGTTCCAACCGGAGAATTCCTGTGTCTTCAGAATTGCGATGGAACAGAGCTCGCGAACGCACATGGTCGTGAACGCGCATGGTCTGAGCATGGTCACTTCATGGCAGACCTGACTCATTCCTCTCTCCTTCGGCCCCACTAAACAGTAGAGGCATCAGACAAGGTTCTAACGACTGTTGACATCTAGTGGAAGCCTTAGGAAGTGCAACATTACCAATATCCCACTGTATCTTCAATAGGAGCTGAGTTGAAAATCGACCAAACTCAGATTTTTCACTTCCTGGTTGTATTTTTTCTCAGGTTTTTGCCTGCCTGATGAGTTCTGTTATACTCACAGACATCATTCAAACAGTTTTAGAAACTTCAGAGTGTTTTCTATCAAATTCTACTAATACTATGCATATTCTAGCTTTTATGGCTTTGTAGCAGGCCGTTTACTCTGGGCATGCTTTTCATCCGGACGTGAAAATACTGCCCCCTACCCCAAAGAAGTTAAGATCTCCTGCTAACACTTATGAAACCAAAATTAAATTGAGCATCTGACCCATTACATGATACATTAGTTCTGGGTTAACCAACATTAACTCAGGTGTGAAAGATGTGTTCAATTCCAATGAATGCTCAATCAAATGTTCTGAACATAACACAGGGGGCATTAGTGTTATCAGTTTTGACATTTGTAAAAGATATACCACCTCCATTTGAAACATTTGCCAAAGTGATTCAAAATGTTTCAAAGTAGTGAACAATTACACACTTCAGGAGAACTGAGTTCTCAGTAAGGTTAACCTTGTTATTCCTGTCATTCTCTGTTGACCTTGGCCTAATCACAGAGATCCTCTCAAGATCCCTCACCCTGGACCCATCTTCCACTAGTACTCTCTTCACTGCCTCAGCATACAACACCTTCTGCACTACTGTGATCCTGGTAACCTCAACCTGTCTTTCTCTCAACAGACACGTCTGATCTCCAGCACCATGTGTACCCCTACAGTTTACACACACACAACTTTTTACATCAATACTACACATTCCTTTCTCTCAGGTCCTCCTGCACACTTCTCACATCTAGGAATCTCCCTGATACACACTGCTGGAAGGAAGCAGTCAAGGAAGGGAGTTTGTGTTTATAGAGCAAGTACCCCTAATCGTCAACCAATCATGTCAATGTCGATTTATACAGCGCTTTAAAGCTTGCCAGCTTGTAGTCTTGAAACTCGACATTAGTTACCTTTGGCTCGTTCAGCCATCCCAATGGGGAAAATGAATGGGGGAAAATGAGGGTTTTGGAATAAACACCAAAAATAAGGTTAGCACAGGCTAAGGAGATCTTATACATTTTGTTCTATGAGATAATAGCAGTCAGTTAATATGAACTTTATAAATTATGAATCCTTTGTGATTGATGTGCTTTTTTATTACATAAATACTTCAAAATTCACAAGAAGTGACGTTAGCTGATAAAGATTGAAGAACAAAACGCATAACATCTAAACCTGTGTTTTCAACAGACCTTCCGGCGCCGACAGAGATGGTCGCCTCGCTTTGCGTTCCTAGGAAACTATGCAGTATCACAAGCATTTCGCTACACTCGCATTAAATCTGCTAACCATGTGTATGTGACAAATAACATTTGATTTGATTTGCTTATAGAGATGGCTCATTCATCACAAAGCCCACTGATATTTTAAACTACTTTAATTACTTTTTCATTGGCAAGATAAGCAAACTTAGTGATGACATGCCAGCAACAAACGCTGACACTACACGTCCAAGTGTATCGGACCAAATTATGAAAGACAAGAATTGTACTTTAGAATTCCATAAAGTCAGTGTGGAAGAAGCGAAGAAATTATTGTTGTCTATCAACAATGGCAAGCCACCGGGGTCTGACAATCTAGATGGAAAATTACTGAGGATAATAGCAGACGATATTGCCACTCCTATTTGCCACATCTTCAATTTAAGCCTACTAGAGAGCGTGTGCCCTTAGGCCTGGAGGGAAGCTAAAGTCATTCCGCTACCCAAGAAGAGGAAAGCCCCTTTACTGGCTCAAATAGCCGACCAATCAGGCTGTTACCAACCCTTAGAAAAAATTGTTTGACCAGATACAATGCTATTTTACAGTAAACAAATTGACAACAGAACTTCAAGATATTAGCTCTTGTCCCTTAGTCTTTTAATGAATGCATAACAGTAAACCTAGACACTTGCATCTTATAGTATTCTGAGTGGTGTCTCAAGGCTCGCTACCTTGGCTAGAGTCATTGATACAATTATGGGTCTTTAGCATTCACATAATATTGGAGTCAGAGTCAAAATGTTCTTTACTCTTCACCTTCTTCATGCAACGGTCTATACTTGATCCGTTACTCTTTTTAATTTGCTTCAGTGATCTTAACATTCTCCAAATGTGTATTTTCGTCCAACTGACAATACATTACATTATCAAAGTATGTTTGTCTATTTTATGTTTCTATCTGAACAGTCCTCTGAGGCGTGTAATGACTTCTCCGAGGAGTGGTGATCCGGGTGGAGGTGGTAGCACATGATGGGGTGGGGGTACGGTCGGCGGGTCTCCCCACGCGAAGCCTGGCCACTTTTTTTCAAGGTAATTTGTATGATGTTTCAGAACTACTTGTCAAAAAAAAGTTACAAATGTATAATTTTCTTTTTAAATAAATACCAGGTCATTCTGATGTGTATGATAGAACACATTTTCAACTCCAAGGACAAAAAAAATCACTATGAGGCATTTTCACCCCAAGTGAGACAACCGAGCACCCTGGCTCATTGACTATTAGGTGTACAGATTAAATTACGTTTATTTTTTATCAATGTGTGTGTGTGTGTGTGTATATATATATATGATTGTACAGGTGTGTATATTTCAAGAATTCCAATCTTTTACTTATACATGTGTGTGTGTATTGTTAGATATTATTGCACTGCTGGAGCTAGGAACACAAGTATTTCTACACCCGCAATAACATCTGCTAAATATGTGTATGTGACCAATGATTAGAGTGTGTGTTAGTGCACGAGTACAGGTGCATAGGTTTGTGTGTGTGGGTTTGCAATTGGTGGAGGGTGGTATGTGCATTAACATTAGTGAAGTAACAAATAAAACATTGGTTTAGGTGTTATTACATGATCGGTTAAAGTTATTACGTTGCTCATTAAAAAAGTTGTTACTCACCTGATAAAGTAACTTATTACATTAAATGGAAAAGTCATACTATAACAATTCAACATTTTATCATATTAACCAACAAGATATTACATTTACCGGTTTTATTACCTCATAAATCTAAAAGTTATTACATTAACCGTTGTTACAAAACACAGTATGCATAGTTCTTGCCTTGAACTCATGGATATTATTATCCAATGTATTATGGATTCGTTTAAGGATCATTTTAATCAATATAGATATATATACAATTTAAGTGATAACTTCTTGTTTAGAAGATAAAGAATGGATGGAATTCATTGATCAATTGAATACATGAATATACACCTGTTGTTGAAACATTATTCTACATAATGACATTTAATAATAATAGTATCATGAGTATACAATGGCTTGTGAAAGTATTCACCCCCTTGGCATTTTTCCTATTTTGTTGCCTTTCAACCTGGAATTAAAATAGATTTTGGGGGAGTTTGTATCATTTGATTTACACAACATGCCTACCACTTAGAAGATGCAAAATATTTTTTTGTGTGAAATAAGACAAAAACTGAAAACTTGAGCATGCATAACCCCCCCACCTTTTGCAGCAAGTCTCTTGGGGTATGTCTCTATTTTTGCCCATTCTTCAAGGCAAAACTGCTCCAGCTCCTTCAAGTTGGTTGGGTTCCGCTGGTGTTTAAGTCATACCACAGATTCTCAATTGGATTGAAGTCTGGGCTTTGACTAGGCCATTCCAAGACATTTAAATGTTTCCCTTTAAACCACTCGAGTGTTGCTTTAGCAGTATGCTTAGGGCCATTTCCATTTTTTTATGGATTAAATGGTGCTCCGTTGGATGTTCAAAGTTTCAGGTATAATTTTTATAACTCAACCCTGATCTGTACTTCTCCACAACTTTGTCCCTGACCTGTTTGGAGACCTCCCTGGTCTTCATGGTGCCCCTTGCTTTGTGGTGTTGCAAACTCTGGGGCTTTTCAGAACAGGTGTGTATATATATATATATATATATATATGTACTGAGATCATGTGACAGATCATGTGACACTTAGATTGCACACAGGTGGACTTCATTTAACTAATTATGTGACTTCTGAAGGTAATTGGTTGTACCAGATCATATTTAGAGGCTTCATAGCAAAGGGGGTGAATACATATGCACGCACCACTTTTGTTTTATTTATTAGAATTTTCACTTCACCAATTTGGACTATTTTGTATATGCCCATTACATGAAATCCAAATAAAAATCCATTTAAATTACAGGTTGTAATGCAACGAAATAGGAAAAATGCCAAGGGGGATGAATACTTTTGCAATGCAGTGTATGAAAGAAGATACAATTATCAACAACCCCCCCTCACACAGGATCACTATGACATCAATGATAACATTTGTCCATTTAGATCAATGTGTGATATCACATAGACACAGTGGAGACCTGATCCTAGATCAGAGCTGCATATTATGCTCCAGAGGTTACCATGGTGATCAGACTGAGGCAACTGTTTAAGAATGGGAGATGGATATGACTGTTCACTAGATGTTTTCTACAGATCCTTTATTTAGGGATCTGGAACCGGTGCCGGAAGGGAGGGAGATGAAATACAGCAAGTTTGTGCTTTCTGGTGTTTTTTCAATTGCCCTAAATAAGCAAAGCTCTTCCCACATAGACAGACATAGGGTTTCACTCCAGTGTGTGTTCGCTGGTGTGAATTTAGGGTCCCTGATTGACTGAAGCTCTTCCCACACTGATCACAGCTGTAAGGCTTCTCTCCTGTGTGTATGCGCTGGTGTATAGTACGTTTTTCTGACACCGCAAAGCTCTTCCCACACTGATCACAGCTAAAAGGTTTCTCTCCTGTGTGTTTTCTCTGGTGTATATTCAGGTGTACTGATTGAGCAAAGCTCTTGCCACACTGATCACATCTATAAGGCTTCTCTCCAGTGTGTGTTCGCTGATGTGAATTTAGTGTCCCTGACTGATTAAAGCTCTTCCCACACTGATCACAGCTATAAGGTTTCTCTCCAGTGTGTGTTCGATGGTGTCTAGTCAGGGAGGAAGCTATAGCAAAGCTCTTCCCACACTGATCACATCTAAAAGGCTTCTCTCCAGAGTGTGTTAGCTGGTGTGTATTCAGGGTGGAAGCTAGAGCAAAGCTCTTCCCACATAGACATACATAAGGTCTCTCTCCAGTGTGTGTTCGATGGTGTCTAGTCAGGGTGGAAGCTAGAGCAAAGTTCTTCCCACACTGATCACAGCTATAAGGTTTCTCTCCTGTGTGTGTTCGCTGGTGTGAATTTAGGGGCCCTGATTGACTGAAGCCCTCTCCACACTGATCACAGATATAAGATTTCTCTCCTGTGTGTATGCACTGGTGTATAGTTAGGGCATCTGATACAGCATAGCTCTTCCCACATTGATCACAGCTATAAGGCTTCACTCCAGTGTGTGTTAGCTTGTGTATGTTTAGGGCTCCCAAATATGAAAAGCTTTTCCCACAATCAAGGCAGGGGTAAGGCTTCTCCCCTGTATGAATTCTCAGATGAGATTTTAAGGTGTTAGAAGCAGCGAAACTCTTCCCACACTGTGAGCAGTAGTACGGTTTCTCTCCGGTGTGAATCCGCTGGTGAATAATGAAGTCACTCCGGCTTGTGAAACTCTTCCCACAGTCAGAGCAGCAGGGGTGAGGTTTCTTCCCTGTACGCCTCTGCTGATGTTTCTTGAGATGTTCTGATCTGGGGACACTATTCTCTGTCTCGTCAGCAACATGATGTTGTTGAGGCTCCCCAGATGATAAGCCCCTCCCACTGAGAGAACAACGGTGTGTGTCCCCTGTGAAACAAAGACATTGAATAACTAGGTTTTGGAAATATGGGTCCATAAACAAACACTATAACAAATTTTCTAAAGTGTTATTTAGCAGACGATCTTATCCAGAGTGATTTACAGGAGCAATTAGGGTTAAGTACCTTGCTCAAGGGCACAGACAGATCTTCCACCAAGTCGGCTCAGAGATCCAAACCAGCAACCTTTCAATTTGTGGCCCAACGCTCTTAAAACACAAGACTACCTGCCTCTCTTATAACATCAATATACACTCAGTGGCCAGTTTATTAGGTACACCACCCTCCATTCACAAAATTCAATTGACAATTAACTAGCCCCCGAGTGTTTTACTGTTTATAAATCAATTAACAGAAGTTACAGAAGCAGATTGTAGTCTCATCCACCCCCCCATTGTTCTTACTTGATGAAATCAAAACTCCATCTCCCTCCTCGTGTCCTTCTCTCACAGTTCCACTCTGCCATGGTGTTTTCCCGCAGTCGACCAGCCGCACAGACACCCTCTTCAGATCCAGCAGTAAGGCGCTACCAGGAGAGTTGTGACACGGGGACTCTGGCAGGTTAGAGGGGGACGGGCTAGCTCTGTCCTGGTGACCACAGGAAGAATTGTACATAGAATATCATTAGACCAAACATTTGATTACTTTAGTCTAAGTCTCTGATTGATTGGTACATCCTTATAATACCTCTTTTCTCTTGAACTGTGCAGTCATTCACTACTTTCCACTAATGTACAGTTTTCAAATGGAAGTGGTATATTTTTTACAGATGTAAAAACGTATAACAATTCTATATGCCCCTTGTCTTATGTTCAGAACCTTTGAGCAGTCATTGGAGTTGAACACATCTTTCACCCCTGAGCCAATCTTGGTTAACCCTAGAACCTACGTCTCACGTAATTGGTCAGCCACACGATTTAGTTGAGTTCATACGTGTTAGGATGAGAGCTTAACAGGTGCTGGAATGAAGAGCTCCACCCTCTCCTCTTCTTTCAAAAAGTCAGCGAACACCAACACCAGCAAAATCGTTATTTGTTATAATAACCAGAGGAAAAACCAAAACACCTGAACTACTGCTGCTCATTATGATGTAGTATTTGGAGCCAAATCCATACATTTTTTGTTATGCATCCTATACATTTATATAATCAAGGTTTGGGGGGCATTAGCCCCTCCCCCACCCCAAGCACCACTCCACTGGAATGGCCATTGACAAATATCCAACACATGGGCTAGTCCACCATCCAGATCAGAGCTGTAAATACAATCAAGCCTGTCTAATGGCAGAGTTGTTAGTTTGGCACTGTTGATCAACACATATTTGGCCTGACCCCCTCCTTAGGACCATCTGGCAGAATGGCCAGAATATGTTCTATAAGTTAAGACAGGAGGCGGCGCCAGACACATGCCGGAACCAACCCTATGAACTATGACTATGTAACGTGTCTGTAACCAGTATATAAGAGATCTAACGGGACTGCCCCGAGGGAGCTACCTTCAGAACGCTACTTTATACTTCTAAGTTTGACCTCTCCAGCATGCTGATAAAAAAAAAACATTCATTCATTTAAGATTGACTTCGAGTGTCCCTGTGTTGAATTTCCACAAGAATCCCATCACATACAGTACATTCCCAAAAGTATGAGGACACGTGCTCGTTGAACATCTCATTCCAAAATTATGGGCATTAATATGGAGTTGGTCCCCCGTTTGCTGCTATAACAGCCTCCACTTCCGGGAAGTCTTTCCACTAGATGTTGGAACATTGCTGCGGGGACTTGCTTCAATTCAGCCACAAGTGCATTAGTGAGGTTGGGCAATTAGGCCTGGCTTGCGGTCTGCGTTCCAATTCATCCCAAAGGTGTTCGATGGGGTTGAGGTCAGGAGTCTCTGTGCAGGCCAGTCAAGTTCTTCCACACCAATCTCAACAAACTATTTCTATATGGACCTCGCTTTGTGCACGGGGGCATTGTCATGCTGAAACAGGAAACAAACTTACCACAAAGTTGGAAGCACAGAATCGTCTAAAATGTCATTGCATTCTGCAGCGTTAAGAATTCCCTTCACTGGAACTAAGGGGCCTAGCCCGAACCATGAAAAACATCCCCAGACAAGTATTCCTCCTCCACCAAAACTTTACAGTTGGCACTATACTTTGGGGCAGGTAGATTTTCCTGGCATCTGCCAAACCCAGATTTGTCGTTCGGCGGTGAGCCTTACACCACTCCAGCCGACGCTTGGCATTGCGCATAGTGACCTTAGGCTTGTGTGTGGCTGCTCAGCCATGGAAACCCATTTCATGAAACTCCAGACGAACAGTTTTTGTCTAGAGGCAGTTTGGAACTCGGTAGGGAGTGTTGCAACTGAGTACAGACGATTGTTATGCTGCACGCTTCAGTACTCGGCAGTCCCATTCTGTGATCTGTGTGGTGTACCACTTCTCGATTGAGCCGTTGTTGCTCCTAGACGTTCTACTTCACAATAACAGCACTTACAGTTGACCGGGGAAGCTCTAACAGGGCAGATATTTGACAAACTGACTTGTTGGAAAGGTGGCATCTTATGACGGTACCATGTTGAAAGTCACTGATCTCTTCAGTAAGGCCATTCTACTGCCAATGTGTGTCTATGGAGGTTGCATGGCTGTGTGCTCAATTTTATACACCTGTCAGCAACGGGTGTGGCTGAAATAGCCAAATCCATGGGGCCACAGTGTCTCCTGACCCCTCCTGTCTCAGCCTCCAGTATTTATGCTCCCGTAGTTTGTCGGGGGACTAGGGTCAGTTTGTTATATCTGGAGTACTTCTCCTGTCTTATCCAGTGTCCTGTGTGAATTTAAGTATGCTCTCTCTAATTCTCTCTTTCTCTCGGAGGACCTGAGCCCTAGGACCATGCCTCAGGACTACCTGGCATGATGACTCCTTGCTGTCCCCAGTCCACCTGGCCGTGCTGCTGCTCCAGTTTCAACTGTTCTGCCTGCGGCTATGGAACCCTGACCTGTCCACCGGACGTGCTACCTGTCCCAGACCTGCTGTTTTCAACTCTCTAGAGATCGCAGGAGCGGTAGAGATACTCTTAATGATCAGCTATGAAAAGCCAACTGACATTTACTCCTGAGGTGCTGACTTGCTGCACCCTCGACAACTACTGTGATAACTATTATTTGACCATGCTGGTCATTTATGAACATTTGAACATCTTGGCCATGTTCTGTTATAATCTCCACCCGGCACAGCCAGAAGAGGACTGGCCACCCCTCATAGCCTGGTTCCTCTCTAGGTTTCTTCCTAGGTTTTGGCCTTTCTAGGGAGTTTTTCCTAGCCACCGTGCTTCTACACCTGCATTGCTTGCTGTTTGGGGTTTTAGGCTGGGTTTCTGTACAGCACTTTGAGATATCAGCTGATGTAAGAAGGGCTATATAAACACATTTGATTTGAAGGGGTGTCCACATACTTATGAATGTACTGTATTTATACTCTGGACTAATATTTACATATTTCTGAATTCCATTCTTTTAGATGTTTTGTACAAACGTTGTGAAATACTCATCACATTTTCTACGGATTTACAAAAAACATGCACCTCCACTGGCACCGCATATCTGAGACAAACTGTAGTGCCTCGGGATAATGCGCGTAAGAAGCCGGGGGAGATGGACTACAGCTGGTAAGGGCAGACGGAGGAAAATACTGACAATAGAAGGTAACAGACCTAAAACACATCAGAAACACAATCGCTCACGTGAATGCAGAATTCTAACTGAATTATGTGACGTCACAAATACGTCCCAGGATGCCCCAGACACCCCGAATGTGCTTGTTTGTAATTCAAGATCATTGATTAACAAAGTGGATGAATTTGATCTGCTTCTTCAAATCAGTAAATGCAGACAATGGATGCATCACTGAAACTTGGGCCCACGAAAATATCCCGGATGAATCTCTTTTCATATATAACTATCAGCTGTTCAGAAATGACAGGTCCAGAGAGGGGATGAGAGGGGGTGTGGCTATGTATGTGAACCACAGTATGCAGGCAAAGAGACAAACTGACCCAGAGAAAGAGGAATGTGAGTGTATGTGGCTTCAGCTCCGTCCTAAACGACTC
Source organism: Salvelinus namaycush (assembly GCF_016432855.1). Lineage (NCBI taxonomy): Eukaryota > Metazoa > Chordata > Actinopteri > Salmoniformes > Salmonidae > Salvelinus > Salvelinus namaycush. The sequence goes on along the minus strand of NC_052309.1, from coordinate 95,614,047 downwards.
CCCAGCTCAGTTTCAACTCTGTTCGTGGGAGTACTCTACCATCCACCATGGGCAAATGAGAAAACACTTCGCTAGAACACTGGATTATCTCAACACTGTCGATGTGATCAGGATGACCTATACCTAAAGTGTCAAACCCATGTACAACGAGTGACTGGAGGCCCATCTAACGTCATGCCTTGGAAAAATCCAGAACTTCTTTAAAAGAAAACTCAAGCCAACAGTTTTATCTGAGTGCACAAATCAGTATGCCGACCTACCAAAGTCCAGCACTACTACCGCCCTTGTGATAGAGACACACTCCTGGCTGACAGCTAGACTCCAAAAATACCAACAATGGTGAGGGTGTTACTTGCTGATATGTCCAAAGCCTTTGATCGAGTAGATCACACAAAGCTCCTGCAACATCTGTCTGACATTGAACTGTGTCCAAGGTTACTAGCCTGGCTCAGCAGCTACACCACAGGAAGAAGGCAGAGGGTGATGGTTACTAGCCTGGCTCCACAGCTCCACCACAGGAAGAAGGCAGAGGGTGATGGTTACTAGCCTGGCTCCACAGCTACACCACAGGAAGAAGGCAGAGGGTGATGGTTACTAGCCTGGCTCAGCAGCTACACCACAGGAAGAAGACAGAGGGTGATGGTTACTAGCCTGGCTCAGCAGCTACACCACAGGAAGAAGGCAGAGGGTGATGGTTACTAGCCTGGCTCAGCAGCTACACCACAGGAAGAAGGCAGAGGGTGATGGTTACTAGCCTGGCTCAGCAGCTACACCACAGGAAGAAGGCAGAGGGTGATGGTTACTAGCCTGGCTCAGCAGCTACACCACAGGAAGAAGGCAGAGGGTGATGGTTACTAGCCTGGCTCAGCAGCTACACCACAGGAAGAAGGCAGAGGGTGATGGTTACTAGCCTGGCTCAGCAGCTACACCACAGGAAGAAGACAGAGGGTGATGGTTACTAGCCTGGCTCCACAGCTACACCACAGGAAGAAGGCAGAGGGTGATGGTTACTAGCCTGGCTCCACAGCTACACCACAGGAAGAGCTACACACAGGAAGAAGACAGAGGGTGATGGTTACTAGCCTGGCTCCACCACAGGAAGAAGACAAAGGGTGATGGTTACTAGCCTGGCTCCACAGCTACACCACAGGAAGAAGGCAGAGGGTGATGGTTACTAGCCTGGCTCCACAGCTACACCACAGGAAGAAGACAGAGGGTGATGGTTACTAGCCTGGCTCAGCAGCTACACCACAGGAAGAAGGCAGAGGGTGATGGTTACTAGCCTGGCTCAGCAGCTACACCACAGGAAGAAGGCAGAGGGTGATGGTTACTAGCCTGGCTCCACAGCTACACCACAGGAAGAAGGCAGAGGGTGATGGTTACTAGCCTGGCTCCACAGCTACACCACAGGAAGAAGGCAGAGGGTGATGGTTACTAGCCTGGCTCCACAGCTACACCACAGGAAGAAGGCAGAGGGTGATGGTTACTAGCCTGGCTCCACAGCTACACCACAGGAAGAAGACAGAGGGTGATGGTTACTAGCCTGGCTCCACAGCTACACCACAGGAAGAAGACAGAGGGTGATGGCAAATTACACTTTTAGCACTTTCATTTAGACTCGAAACTCAGTGGAGACACGTGGCGCAGTCAGTGAGGAAGGCCTCAAAACACCTGCACTTTTTGACTGTTCTTTCCAGAAATGGCATAGCCACTGAAGATCTGGTCACAGTCTATACTACACTGGTCAGGCCTAGTCTGGAATACGGTGGTGTGCTGTTAGTTGGATGCATTAAAAAGCAGCAGGCCCAACTAGACAGGGTGCAGAGGAGGGCCTTGATCATCTCCAGAGGTGGAGCAGTCCAATCACAGCTCCCCTCACTGCAGAGTAGTCCAACCACAGCTCCCCTCACTGCAGAGCAGGCCAACCACAGCTCCCCTCACTGCAAAGCAGTCCAACCACAGCTCCCCTCACTGCAGAGCAGTCCAACCACAGCTCCCCTCACTGCAGAGCAGTCCAACCACAGCTCCCCTCACTGCAGAGCAGTCCAACCACAGCTCCCCTCACTGCAGAGCAGTCCAACCACAGCTCCCCTCACTGCAGAGTAGTCCAACCACAGCTCCCCTCACTGCAGAGCAGGCCAACCACAGCTCCCCTCACTGCAGAGCAGGCCAACCACAGCTCCCCTCACTGCAGAGCAGTCCAACCACAGCTCCCCTTACTGCAGAGCAGTCCAACCACAGCTCCCCTCACTGCATCGTGACCTTTTAAGTCTTTATTGAAGACTCATCTCTTCAGTAGGTCCTATGATTATGAGTGTAGTCTGGCCCAGGGGTGTGAAGGTGAACAGAAAGGCACTGGAGCGACGAATCGCCCTTGCTGTCTCTGCCTGGCCGGTTCCCCTCTCTCCACTGGGATTCTCTGCCTCTAACCCTATTACAGGGGCTGAGTCACTGGCTTACTGGTGTTCTTTCATGCCGTCCCTAGGAGGGGTGCATCACTTGAGTGGGTTGAGTCACTGACGTGATCTTCCTGTCCGTGTTGGCGCCCCCCTCAGGTTCGCGCCGTGGGGGAGATCTTCGTGGGTTATACTCAACCTTGTCTCATAGTAGTAGATTGGTGGCGGAAGATAGCCATCTAGTGGTGTGGGGGCTGTGCTTTGGTAAAGTGGGTGGGGTTAAACCTTGCCTGTTTGGCCCTGTCCGGGGGTATCGACGGATGGGGCCAGTGTCTCCCGACCCCTCCTATCTCAAACTCCAGTATTTATGCTGCAACAGTAGATGTGTCGGGGGGCTAGAGTCAGTCTGTTATATCTGGAGTATTTCTTCTGTCTTATCCAGTGTGAATTTAAGTTATCTCTGCCCTAAGACCATGCCATTTACTCCTGAGGTGCTGACCTGTTGCACCTGCTACAACCTCTATGAATATTATTATTTTACCTTGCTGGTCATCTATAAACATTTTAACATCTTGGCCATGTATTGTTATAAACTCCACCTGGCACAGCCAGAAGAGGACTGGCCACCCCTCATAGCCTGGTTCCTCTCTAGGTTTCTTCCTAGGTTCCTGCCTTTCTAGAGAGTGTTTTCTAGCCACTGTGCTTCTACATCTATATTGCTTGCTGTTTGGGGTTTTAGGCTGGGTTTCTGTACAGCACTTTGTGACATCGGCTGATGTAAAAAGGGCTTTATAAATACATTTGATTGAATGATTAGATCATGTTGAAATGGTGCTTGAATAGTGGAGGCAGCGCCTGTTTTCATTGCGTTAACAATAATTCAATAGTTGTTGAGTCTGAAAACAACCGAAACATTCACTTCCTTGGCCACTTCCTTGGCCATTAACTGTTTGTTACATGGAACATATTTTGTTAACTTAACCGGAAAGATGTTGCACTCCGGTTTTATGATTACACAAAAAGGTGTGGTTGAATTTATTCTGCCACTGTCTTATCACGGCTGTGTCAATGCATATGAACGAACAGGTTAGAGCAAACAATAAAATATGCCAAGTTTTTAATTACCATCATTGTTTATTTTGTCCAGCTGTTCAAATGGAAATGGAAGATCAAAGATGACGAAAAATAGGCCTAGACATGTTATACACCAAAGTAGGCATACTGTAAATTAAAACCAAACTCACCCGATCCATCGTTGAAGCTATTTTTTCTTCAACATTTCTTCAAATAGAAAAACGTGACAGTAAATCTGTAGCTAGCCTACACTAGTTTCTTTGTTACAGCGTTCAGATACAGAACAGCTATACCAGAGCAATCAAACGTCCTTTAAAAAAATAAAACTAGATTTAATTTGTGACAAATAAATGTCTGATGTAAGCTAATCTTACTTCAATAAGATCCTGGATAAGATCTTACCTAATCTATTAAGTCAGGAAAACGTTCAACACCCTATTCACCAAGAATTCTGCCGTCGGTTATGGTCTAACTCTACCCCAGCGTCACTCGGAACAACGTCCTCTTCGAGAGTCCAATAAGGGAAGCTTATAAAATACCAGACTGATTACCGCTGACCAGTAAAACCCGAAGTATGTTCAATCCGACGTCTGCAGTTGTCATGCAGCACTTAACAGCAATGCAATCTCTGCAGTTGTCAATGCATTTATACTTCCGTTTCACAGAGCAGCCTCAAAGCAGTTGAGAAGGAAGTGGTCTTCTTCTTCTTTGGTATTATGGCGTACTGCCATAAACAATTATTATAGGTTCATACCTCCAGCAAGTTTATTGGCTGGGTATCAGTCTACTATTCTGTAGTATTAATTCATTGCACTTTGTGAAAAACCAACTAACCCTACACCCATTAAAACCTCATTATTCCACTACTTTGGCCCTCTGATCCTACACCAGGCCAGCAGCCTGGGAGGACGGGATATTATCGTTCAAAACACCTTGTAACTCTGCAGTAAAATATTGTACACCCAAGTACTTCTCTACAGCTGCCACCAGATCATCTATCCACTGTTTTACATTCTATACCTGCGGTACAGTTGACAACCATGGCTATGAACGCCCAAAAATGACTGTTGGTGTTGTTTTATTATTTTTTTGTGTGTCGCACTGCATACTGTTCTTTGCTCTTTTAACGGATTAAGCATGGCTTTGACAACGATGAATTGTACAAACGTTGAAGAATAATCATCACTTCTGGAAGGAAGTAGTCAAGAGACGACGTTTGTGTTTATACAGGAAGTACCGCCCCCACTTACCGTCAACCAATCACGTCAATGTTGAGCTAAACAGAGCTTTAGATCTCGCCAGCTTGTAGAATTAAAACAAAGAAATTAGTTACCTTTGGCTCGTTCATCCATCCCAATGGGAAAAATTGGGTTTTTGGAATAAATACAGAAAATAGGGTCAGCACAGGCTAAGGAGATCTTATACGTTTGTTCTATGAGATAATAGCAGTCAGTTAATATGACCTTTATGTGATTTAAATGCTTTTTTTATTGCATAAATGACATTAGCTAATAAAGATTGATGAACAAAACGAACAAGATCTCCTAAACAGTCCTTATTTTCGGCATTTATCCAAACACCATGCAAAACCGCCATAAATTTCCCCCATAGGCTTTGTCCAATGAACCATGGCAAAATGAGTGCCTATAAAAAGATGCCATTACTATTTCTCTCTATAGAGCCCCACAGTGGACGAGTCATAATACCCTTAAAACCAAATGGTCAAACTAGGAAATGGTTCCAATTGCTTTCCACCATTCACTTTACCCATAGGGGATTTTCCATAGGCATACCCTGGCGAGACATTTTGAGAACCATTTCAATCTCTCTCGGACAAGGTGACTTTTATCAATATAATCGTCTCTATTTACACTCAAATTTCGCAAATGCTAATTAGGATAAAAAAGTAGACATCACGCAAGACTACAAACCCATAAAAGCTCCTGCACATCATCTCCAGCTGACACCTTTGCTAACAGGTATTGTGCAATTTTAAAACTTGCCCATGACGGGTCACAGAATTGTCAATTTAAAGAAATGTAGGCAATTTATTCATTACTACATTTAGCTAACATTAGATAGTTAATCCAGAGATTCTTACCCACACCAGTAGATCATTGATTGCAAGATATTAGCTGTTGTCAGTTAGTCTTTTAATGAATGCATAACGGTAAACCTAGACACTTGCATCGTATAGTATTCTGAGTGGTGACTCAAGGCTCGCTACCTTGGCTAGATTCATTGATACAATTATGGGTCTTTAGCATTCACGTAATATTGAAGTCAGTCAAAATATTCTTCACTCTTCACCTTCTTCTGGTATCTGTCCATACTTGGTCCCTTACTTTTTTTAAACTTGCTTCAATGATCTTCACATTTTCCTAATGTGTATTTTGGTCCTGTTTCATCCAACTGACAACACATTACATTATCAAAGTATGTTTGTCTATTTTATGTTTCTATATGAAAATATTTGTCACTCTTACAGTCTTCTGACTTTGACATCAGAGTCCTCTAAGGTGTGTAGTGACCTCTCTGAGGAGTGGTGGTCGGGGTGGAGGTGGTAGCCCATGATGGGGTGGTGGTGAGGGTCCGGTCAGTGGTTCTCCCCGCCCGAGGCCTGGACACTTTTGAAAGATAATTTATGACGTTTCAGAGCCAATTGTCAAACAAAGTTTAAATGTATAATTTTGTTTTAAAAGCAATGACAGGTAATTCTGATATGTTTCCGAGAGGTCAAAGTTCACCTTTCTGTCAATCTGAACATTCTGAAGATGTGTCTGATGGACAGCTGTGAATCTAATATTTCCAATGATATATGATTAAAGGGTAAACATGAGTAATAACCTGATCTACTGTATGCTGACATTGTCATACGGTAAAACCACTATGGGAAAACTGAATGGGATGGAGGGATGGATAGAAATAGTGATAACACAGAGAAAGCTACCATTGCTGCAATGACAGAACACATTTTACACTCTAGGGATATGGCCCTTCAAACAAATCTATATGAGACATTGTCAACCCAAGTATTTGTATTTATTATGGATCCCCATTTAGTTCCTGCCAAGGCATCAGCTACTCTTCCTGGTGTCCATCAAAATTAAGGCAGTTTATACAATTTTAAAAACATTACAATATATTAACAGATTTCATAACACACTGTGTGCCATCAGGCCCCTACTCCACCACTACCACATATCTACAGTACTAAATCCATGTGTATGTGTTATCGTGTGTGCATGTATGCATGTGTCTGTGCCTATGTTTGTGTTGCTTTAATCTGCTTTTTAAATCTAATTTTACTGCTTGCATCAGTTATTTGATGTGGAATAGAGTTCCATGTAGTCATGGCCCTATGTAGTACTGTGCGCTTCCCATAGTCTGTTCTGGACTTGCGGACTGTGAAGAGACCTCTTGTGGCATGTCTTGTAAGGTATGCATGGGTGTCCGAGCTGTGTGCCAGTAGTTCAAACAGACAGCTCGATGCATTCAACATGTCAATACAGCTCATAAATAAAAGTAGTGATGAAGTCAATCTCTCCTCCACTTTGAGCAACGAGAGATTGATATGCATATTATTAACATTAGCTCTCTGTGTACATCCAAGGGCCAGCCGTGCTGCCCTGTTCTGAGCCGATTGCAATTTTCCTAAGTCCTTTTTTGTGACATCTCACCACACGACTGAACAGTAGTCAAGGTGCGACAAAACTAGGACCTGTAGGACCTGCCTTGTTGATAGTGTTAAGAAAGCAGAGCAAGAATGGGAGATGGATATGACTGTTCAATAGATGTTTTCTATTGATCCTTTATTTAGGGATCTGGAACCGGTGTCGAATCGGAAGATGAAATATGGCACATTTTTGCTTTCTGGTGTTTTTTCATTGGCCCTAAATGAGCAAAGCTCTTCCCACAAAAACAGACATAGGGTTTCTCTCCAGTGTGTGTTCGCTTGTGTGCATTTAGGCTCCCTGATTGACTGAAACTCTTACCACAATGATCACAGCTGTAAGGTTTCTCTCCTGTGTGTGTTCGCTGGTGTGAATTCAGGTGTACTGATTGACTGAAGCTCTTTCCACAATGATCACAGCTGTAAGGTTTCTCTCCAGTGTGTGTTAGCTGGTGTGTATTCAGGTGTACTGATTGACTGAAGCTCTTCCCACACTGATCACAGCTATAAGGCTTTTCTCCTGTGTGTGTTCGCTGGTGTATAGTTAGTTTTTCTGATACAGCAAAGCTCTTTCCACACTGATCACAGCTATAAGGCTTCTCTCCAGTGTGTGTTCGCTGATGTGTAGTCAGGGTGGAAGCTAAAGCAAAGCTCTTCCCACATAGACAGACATAAGTTCTCTCTCCAGTGTGTGTTGCCTGGTGTCTAATCAGGGAGGAAACTACAGAAAAGCTCTTCCCACACTGATCACAGCTATAAGGCTTAACTCGTGTGTGTGTTACCTGGTGTCTATTCAGGGTGGAAGCTACAGCAAAGCGCTTTCCACACTGATCACAGCTATAAGGCTTCACTCCAGTGTGTGCTAGCTTGTGTGTGGTCAGGTGGACTGCCTGATTGAAGCTCTTCCCACACTGATCACAGCTATAAGGCTTCACTCCAGTGTGTGTTAGCTTGTGTGTCATCAGGTTGCATGACTGGTTGAAGCTCTTTCCACAATCAAGGCAGGGGTAAGGCCGCTCCCCTGTATGAATTCGCAGATGATATTTGAAGGCGTTAGAAGCAGTAAAACACTTCCCACATTCTGAGCAGCTGTAAGGCTTCTCTCCCGTATGGATTCTTTGGTGTACTTTAAGACCTCCTGCACAGGTGAAACTCTTCCTACACTGAGAGCAGCAGTACGGTTTCTCTCGGGTGTGAATCCGCTGGTGAATAATGAAGCCACTCAGGCTAGTGAAACTCTTCCCACAGTCAGAGCAGCAGTGGTGAGGTTTCTTCTCTCTACATCTCTGCTGGTGTTTCTTGAGGTGTTCTGATCTGGAGAGGCTCTTCTCTGTCACGTCAGTAGCATGTTGAGGCTCCCCAGATGATAAGCTCCTCCCACTGAGAGAACGACGGTTAGGGGTGTCACCTGTGAAATAAAGACACTGAATAATAGGTTTTGGAAATATGGGTCCATAAACACTTTATTTTTGTTATTTAGCAGACGCTCTTCTCTAGAGCGACTTACAGGAGCAATTAGGGTTTTGTACCTTTCTCAAGGGCACACCGACAGATTTTTAACCTAGTCGGCTCAAAGATTTGAACAAGGAACTTTTCGATTAGTGGCCCAACGCTTTTAACTACTAGACTACCTGCTGTCTTTATCATCAATATACACTCATTGGCCAGTTTATTAAGTACACCCCCCTCCATTCACAAAACTGGATCGATAATTTACTGGCCACTGAGTGTATACTGTTTATGAATGAATTAACAGAAGTTGCAGAAGCAGATTGTAGTCTCATCCACCCCCCCATTGTTCTTACTTGATGAAATCAAATATCCTTCCTCCTTGTGTCCTTCTCTCACAGTTCCACTCTGCCCTGGTGTTTTCCTGCAGTCGACCAGCCGCACAGACACCCTCTTCAGATCCAGCAGTAAGGCGCTACCAGGAGAGTTGTGACCAGGGGACTCTGGCAGGTTGGAGGGGGACGGGCTAGCTCTGTCCTGGTGACCACAGAAAGTATTGTACATAGAATATCATTAGACCAAACATTTGATTACTTTAGTCTAAATCTCTGATTGATTGGTGCATCCTTATAATACATCCATTTTCCTGAAGTGTGTAATCGTTCACTACTTTCTACATTTTCAATCACTTTACCAAATCTTTCAGATGGAAGTGGTATATTTGTTTTTACAAAATGTCAAAACTGATAACACTTGTAATGCCCCGTCTTATGTTCAGAAACTTTGGTTGAGCAGTCATTGGAGTTGAACATCTTTCACCTGAGTTAAGAACTAATGTCTCACGTAATTGGTCAGCCACTCGATTTAGTTCAGGGTTCATACGTGTTAGGAGGAGAGCTTAACAGATGATGGAACGAGGAGGACGCCAACACCTGCCAAATCGTGATTTGTCATAATAACAAGTGAGGAAAAACTAAAACACCTGAACTACTGCTGCTCATTATGATGTAGTATTTAGAGCCAAATCCATCAATTATTTGGTTTTACCTTCCACCCTAAATTAAATGAATGTCAATTTATACAGTTATCCCCATGTACAATAGAGCCACTTCTTTATGGTGCCTTTTACAGCTTGTTTCTAGCCTAAAGCGTTGCAGAGTTATGCATCCTATACATTTATATAATCAGGGTTTGGGGGGCATTAGCCCCTCCCCCACCCCAAGCACCACACCACTGGAATGAACGTTGACAAATATCCAATACATGGGCTAGTCCACCATCCAGATCAGAGCTGTAAATACAATCAAGCCTGTCTAATGGCAGAGTTGTTAATTTGGCACTGTTGACCAGCACAGATTTGGATAAAAATGTCAAGACAGGAGAAGGAGCATAATAGAATCTATTCTGGATGTTCAAAACTGGTGAGTTTGATGCTACCCAGCATGCATTTGCACAATGCAGTGGACAACGTGTGGTTACATGTGTATTTGCCCTCCTCTGTCCTACCTTTGCAAATCAGATCATAACTCCAATCTGGTCCTCTTTGCCCATTCACATTGACTGGGCCAGTCAAGTTCCTTTGTGTACACAACACTGACAATCTGAAATGGTCCATCCACACAGACAGGGTGGTGAAGAAGGCTGAACAGCACCTCTTCAACCTCAGGAGGCTGAAGAAATTCAGCTTGGCCCCTAAGACACAAACTTTTACAGATGCACCATTGAGAGCATCCTGTTGGGCTGAATCACCGCCTGGTACGGTAACTGCACCATTCACAACTTCAGGGCTCTCCAGAGGGTGGTGCGGTCTGCCCAACGCATCACCGGCGGCACAATGCCTGCCCTCCAAGACATGAACGGCACCCAATGTCACAGGAAGGCCAAAAAGATCATCAAGTTCATCAACCACCCGAGCCACGGCCTGTTCACACCGCTATCATTCAGAAGGCGAGGTCAGTACAGCTTCTATCTCAAGGCCATCAGACTGTTATATAGCCATCACTAGCTGGCCTCCACCCAGTACCCTGCCCTGAACTTGTCACTAGCTGGCCTCCACCCAGTACCCTGCCCTGAACTTGTCACTAGCTGACTACCACCCGGTTGCGCTACCATGCACCTTAGAGGCTGCTGCCCTATGTACATAGACATGGAACACTGGTCACTTTAATAATGTTTACATACTGTTACCCACTTCATATGTATATACTGTATTCTAGTCAAGTCCATCCTATTCAACAAGTCCTATATATACACAGTGCTGTGAAAAAGGATTTGCCCCCTTCCGGATTTCTTCTTTTTTTGTCACACTTAAATGTTTGAGATTATCAAACACATTTTAATATTACACAAAGATAAAACTGCATTTTGTGTTTACTTGGGTTAAGTGATAATTTTATTTATTAAGGGAAAAAGCTATCCGAACTCTCATGGCCCTATGTGACAAAGTAATTGCTCCCATTTGTTAAATCATGAATTAACTGTGGTTAATCACATTTTTTGGTAAGCTGAATTCAATTTCACTAGCCACACCAAGGCCTGATTACTCCCAGACCTGTTGAATCAAGAAATCACTTAAATAGAACCTGTCTGACAGAGTGAAATAGGCCAAAAGATCTCAAAATAGCAAGACATCATGCCGCGATCCAAAGAAATTCAGGAACAGATGAGAAACACAGTAATTGACATCTATCAGTCTGGAAAGGGTTACAAAGCCATTTCTAAAGCTGCGGGACTCTAGCGAACCACGGTGAGAGCCATTATCCACAAATTGAGAATTTGGAACAGTGGTGTACCTTCCCAGGAGTGGCCGGCCTACCAAAATTACCCCAAGAGCGCAGCGACGACTCATCCAAGAGGTCACAAAAGGACCCACAACAACATCTAAAAGAACTGCAGGACTCGCTTGCCTCAGTTAAGGTCAGTGTTCATGACTCAACCATAAGAAAGAGACTGGGCAAAAATGGCATCCATGGCAGAGTTCCAAGGCGAAAACCACTGCTGACCAAAAAGGACATAAAGGCTCGTCTCACTTTTGGCAAAAAAACATCTTGATGATCCCCAAGACTTTTGGGAAAATATTCTGTGGACTGACGAGACAATAGTTGAACCTTTTGGAATGTGTGCGTCCTGTTACATCTGGCATAAAAGTAACACAGCATTTCAGAAAAAGAACATCATACCAACAGTCATATATGGTGGTGGTAGTGTGATGGTCTGGGGCTGCTTTAGGACCTGGACGACTTGCTGTGATTGATGGAACCATGAACTCTGCTCTCTACCAAAAAATCCTGAAGGAGAATGTCCGGCCATCAGTTCGTGACCTCAAGCTGAAGTGTACTTGGGTTCTGCAGCAGGACAATGATCCAAAACACACCAACAAGTCCATCTCTGAATGGCTTAAATAAAACAAAATGAAGGTTTTGGAGTGGCCCAGTCAAAGTCCGGACTTGAATCCGATTGAGATGCTGTGGCGTGACCTTAAAAAGGTGGTTCATGCTAAAAAAAAACTCCAATGTGGCTGAATTAAAACAGTTCTGCAAAGAAGAGTTGGCCAAAATTCCTCCACAGCGATGTGAAAGACTCATTGCCAGATATCGCAAATGCTTGAATGCAGTTGTTGCTGCTGAGGGTGGCATAACCAAATATTAGGTTTAGGGGGCAATTGCTTTTTCACATAAGCCATGAAGGTTCGGATAGCTTTTTTCCCTTAATAAATAAAATCATCACAAACTGCATTTTGTGTTTACTTGGGTTATTTGTGTAATATTTAAATTTGTTTGATGATCTGAAACATTTAAGTGTGACCAATATGCAAAAAAATAAGAAATCAGGAAGGTGGCAAATAAGTTCACAGCACTGTGTCACGGCCGATGCGGGAAGAAGCGGACCAAGGTGCAGCGTGGTGAGCGTACATATTCCTTTTTATTCGAATGTCGCCAACAAAACAATAAACAATACAAAACGACCGTGAAGCTTAACAGGGCTATGAAGCCTCTAACAAAGTTAACTACCCACAACCAAAGGAGGGAAAAAGGGATACCTAAGTATGGTTCCCAATCAGAGACAACGATAGACAGCTGTCCCTGATTGAGAACCATACCCGGCTAAAACATAGAAACACAAAATCATAGAAAACAAAACATAGAATGCCCACCCCAAATCACACCCTGACCAAACCAAATAGAGACATAAAAAGGCTCTCTAAGGTCAGGGCGTGACACACTGTGTGTGTGTGTGTGTGTATATATATTTTTTTATATATACACACACACACACACACACACACACACTCTTCTATCCTACAGGTAGAATATTTAGTATATCCACATACTGTCTCTACATCCTGTGATGGAAAATGTTATCATGTGAAGAGCAGCCTTGAAAATGTTCATCTTGTCTAAATGTCAAATAATCCTGCCAATTATTCCTCTTCCACCAAACTTCACAGTTGGCAATATGCATTGCAGCAGGCAGCCTTCTCCCCCCTGTCAAACCCAGATTTGTCCGTCAGCGGCGAGCCTTACACCACTCCAGCTGACACTTCGCATTGCGCATGGTGATCTGAGGCTTGAGTGCAGCTGCTCAGCTATGGAAACCCATTTCATGAAACTCCCGATGAACAGTTATTGTGCTGACGTTGCGTCCAGAGGCAGTTTGGAACTCGGTAGGGAGGGTTGCAAAAGAGATGATTTTTACACGCTACGCGCTTTAGTACTCGGAGGTCAGACTCTGAGATATTGTGTGGTATACCACTTCTCTATTGAGCCATTGTTAATCCTCGATGTTTCTACTTCACAATAACAGCACTTACAGTTAACCAGGGAAGCTCTAGCAGAGCAGAAATTTGGCATACTGACATGTTGGACAGGTGGCATCCTATGATGGCGCCACATTGAAAGTCACTGAGCTCTTAAGTAAGGCCACTCTACTGCCAATGTTTGTCTATGGAGATTGCATGGCTGTGTGCTCAATTGTATACACCTGTCAGCAACGCGTGTGGCTGAAATAGCCAAATCCAATAATTTGAAGGGGTGTCCACATACTTATGAATGCACTGTATTTATACTCTGGACTAATATTTATATATTTCTTAATTTAATTATTTTGCTTTTAGATTTGTGTGTAACATTATTGTCGTGAATTGTTAGATATTACTGCACTGTTGGAACTAGGAACACAAGCATTTCGCTATACCCACAATGAGATCTACCAAGTATGTGTATGGACCAATAAAATCTGATTTGTTTTCTCAGCTACAGTTTGAGTTCTGTCCTGTCTGACAGTGAAATATGGCTAGCTCTTACCATAGCTTGAACTATGGCGTAGCTAGCTAGCGTTTGTGGTAGAAATTACAACATTGTTATTCAAATGACCTTTTATAGAATATTATTCAATTAGTACTTTCACACTGTCTGTTGGCCTGAGAGGAGCCTCCGAGGCTTAATGCTGGCAGTTGATTGACGATGCATTGGTGATAAGACATAAAAACTACATTCCACTGCTAATGTTAACTGAGTTGCTGTGTCAAATGCTGTTCTGCCAGGGCCAGGGGAACTCTCCCTCCAGTTTCTCTCCCACAACGCAAATGGACACGGAATTGAATCTGTCGAGGGAAGGATCTAGTGTCCTATGTTGTATTATAATTTCTGTATAAACAAGTAGTAAATGACCGAGACAGACATTTGGCGCCATGTAAATCTTGCTGTCTGTTACTGTCAGTACCCTTGTATAATTTCACAAATCTGTTATTTATGAGGACTCAAGAGGACTATAAAAAGTTGTAACCTAATCCTGTTTATTTGGGCTTGTAGCTCTACACCATTGGGTGACCGTTAACACACCATTACTGCAGTAATTATTTATAAAGTTGGATGGTTTTGTAGAAATCTAAAAGTCTCTCCTTTTCATTAGAATAATTACCACGACAAGTTGCAAAAGTCCACGGCATGCATTTGTAACAGTATAACTTTAGTACCGTCCCCTCGCCCCGACTCGGGCGCGAACCAGGGATCCTCTGCACACATCAACGACAGTCACCCACGAAGCGTCGTTACCCATCGCGCCACAAAAGCCGCGGCCCTTGCACAAGTCTCAGAGCAAGTGACGTAACCGATTGAAACGCTATTACCGCGTACCCGCTAACTAGCTAGCCATTTCACATCCGTTACACATTGTAAGGTAACAACGTGACAATTTTGTTTAACTGATGTAGCTAGCTAAACATGTTTTGTGGAAAAAATGTAGGACTGCCGTTTAGACATGAACTAGCTATTGTTGTCAGCAGTTCTTGTCTGCTAGCTAACTAATGGCTGAAGTTATTTGTGTAACAAACCTTCCATAAACAATTACAGCTAGTTACCTTACTTTGCCTGTTCGTTAGCTACAGAGGTTAGCTACTGGACTTTGGACAAACAAGCTAATGTCAACTATTAGCAGCTGTATTGTTACCAAGCAACCGAGTTGCTGACCAGGTTAGATAGAACTGAGATGTAGCTGAAAATAAATGAGTAACATCAGAAATGCTACAAACAACGTAACCAAGACTAAGGAGATGATTGCGGACTACAGGGAAAGGAGGACCGAGCACGCCTCCATTCTCATCGACGGGGCTGTAGTGGAGCAGGTTGAGAGCTTCAAGTTCCTTGGTGTCCACATCAACAACAAACTAGAATGGTCCAAACACACCAAGACAGTCGTGAAGAGAGCACGACAAAGCCTATTCCCCCTCAGGAGACTGCAAAGATTTGGCATGGGTCCTCAGATCCTCAAAATGTTCTACAGCTGCAACATCGAGAGCATCCTGACTGGTTGCATCACTGCATGGTATGGCAATTGCTCGGCCTCCGACCGCAAGGCACTACAGAGAGTAGTGCGTACGGCCCAGTACATCACCGGGGCTAAGCTGCCTGCCATCCAGGACCTCTACACCAGGCGGTGTCAGAGGAAGGCCCTGAAAATTGTCAAAGACCCCAGCCACCCCAGTCAGAGACTGTTCTCTCTACTACCGCATGGCAAGCGGTACCGGAGTACCAAGTCTAGGACAAAAAGGCTTCTCAACAGTTTTTACCCCCAAGCCATAAGACTCCTGAACAGGTAATCAAATGGCTACACGTACTATTTGCACTGTGTGTCTCCAACCCCTCTTTTACGCTGCTGCTACTCTGTTTATCATATATGCATAGTCACTTTAACTATACATTCATGTACATACAACCTCAAATTGGCCCGACCAACCAGTGCTCCCGCACATTGGCTAACCGGGCTATCTGCATTGTCCCACCACCCCCCGCCAACCCCTCTTTTACGCTACTGCTACTCTCTGTTCATCAAATATGCATAGTCACTTTAACCATATCTATATGTACATACTACCTCAATCAGCCTGACTAACCGGTGTCTGTATATAGCCTTGCTACTGTTATTTTCAATTATCTTTTTACTGTTGTTTTATTTCTTTATTTACCTCTTGTTCACCTAATATATTTTTTGCACTATTGGTTAGAGCCTGTAAGTAAGCATTTCACTGTAAGGGCTACACCTGTTGTATTCGGCGCACGTGACAAATAAACTTTGATTTACATCATTGGTTCTTAATGGACGGAAATGTGCACCCGAGGTAGTGCTGGAATAGTGGAGGCAGGCCCCGTTTTCTTTGCGACTTGCGGTAACTAAATCAAGTTATTTAGTAGTTCTAAAATGTCGGAAACATTAACTGGCTTGACCATGCTGTAGGTCGTGTAACTGTTTGTTACATACAAAATGTTTTGTGGATTTCTTCGGTTTTATGATTGAACAAAGGTTGTGGTTGAATTTATTCTGCCACTGTCTTCTTGTTTCGACGGTGTCAAGGCTTATGAACTAACAGGTTATGGAGCAAACAACGCAATTATCACAACACATAGGTTGTAATATGGCTATTTTTCTGCTTGGCTTCCCGGTGACATTACCCACGCACCGGTACTGGAAGGTGTAGGCTTTGCCTCATTTCTCCATGGTTCTGACTTAACCTGCTCATTGCCTTGTATCAATCTGTGTGCTTTAGGCTAGTAGGCTACTTTTCTGAAGGACAAAATATCCCAAGTGTTTATTACCATCATTGTGTATTTTGTCCAGATGTTCAAATGGAACGAATGATATGGAAGATCAAAGATGATAACTAGACCTAGACATATTATACACCACAGTAGGAATAGTTAAGTCAACATAACTTACCCGATCCATCGTTGACTCTATTAATCTTCAGCGTTTCTTAGTGACAGTAAATCTGTATCTAGCCTACACAACTGTTACTTTCTTTGTTACAGCGTTCGGATAAAGAAAAACTAGACCAGAGCAATCACACGTCATTTTCAATATCAACACTTTAGTGGTGACAAATAAGTGTCTGATGTAGGCTAATCTCACCTAGATTTTACCTGATCTATTAAAGTAAACGTTCAACGCCCTATTCACCAAGAATCCTGATGTCTGTTATCGTCTAACTCTACACGAGTCTGTTGGAACAACGTCCCCTTCGAGAGTCCAGATAGTTGTAATTCTCTAAAGCCCAGTAAAGGAAGCCAATAAAATATCAGACTGATTACAGCAGCGAACCAGTAAAACCCGATGTATGTTCAATCCGACATCTGCAGTGGAATTTTACAGCAATGCAACCGTGCAAGATGTTAGGGCATTCATACTTCCTGCCAGAAGGGCTGTTGAAAAGCAAGAAAACGGTCTTCTTCGGTATTATGGCGGTTTGCATACAATTATTATTGGTGCATGTCGCCACCTACTGATTTGTCTGTTCATCAGTTTAGCATTTTGTAGTACTATTCTGTAGTATTAATTCATTACACTTCGTGACAAAAATTGCCCAACCAACTGACCCTACACCTATTAAAACCTCATTATTCCACTACTTTGGCCCTCTAATTCTACACCAGGCCAGCAGACTGGGAGGACAGGTTATTATCGTTCAAACACCTTGTAACTCTGCAGTAAAATATTGTACACGCAAGTTCTCTGCAGCTGCCACCACATCTATCCACTGTGATTTACATTCTATTCCTGCGGTACGGTTGACAACCATGGCTATGAACGCAAAAAGAAAACAACCTTACTGAAGCATGTTATTATTATCACTCTCTATTGACCTCGGCCTAATCACAGGGATCCTCTCAGGATCCTTCACCCTGGAGCCATCTTCCTCTACTACTTTCTTCACTGCCTCAGCATACAACACCTTCTCCACTACTGTGATCCTGGTAACCTCAACCTGTCTTTCTCTCACCGGACACATCTGATCTCCAGCACCATGTGTACCCCTACAGTTTACACACAACTTTTTCCATCAATACTACACATTCCTTTCTCTCAGGTCCTACTGCACACTTCTCACATCTAGGAATCTCCCTGGTACACACTGCTGGAAGGAAGCAGTCAAGGAAGTGAGTTTGTGTTTATACAGGAAGTACCCCCCCCCCCCCCCCTCCCCTTACCATCAAATGCTAACTAGCATAAAAGTAGACATCATGCAAGACTACAAACCCTTAAAAGCTCCTGCATGTCATCTCCAGCTGACACCTTTGCTAACAGGTATTGTGTAATTTTTAAATTTGCCCATGACAGGTCACAGAATGGTCAATTTAAAGAAATGTAGCCATTTTATTTATTACTACATTTAGTTAACATTAGACAGTTAATCCAGAGATTCTTACCTTTAATGCTAGGTCATTGATTGCAAGATATTAGCTCGTCACTTAGTCGTTTAATGAATGCATAACGGTAAACCTAGACACTTGCATCGTATAGTATTCTGAGTGGTGACTCATGGCTCGCTACCATGGCTAGAGTCATTGATACAATTATGGGTCTTTAGCATTCACATAATATTGGAGTCAGTGAAAATATTCTTTACTCTTCACCTTCTTCTGGCAACGGTCCATACTTGGTCCCTTACTCTTTTTAATTTAATTTACACATCTTTTCCAAATGTGTATTTTCGACCTGTTTTGTCTATCTGATAAATACATTGAATTTTTTTCTCTCGCTCTTACGTTGACATCAAAGTCCTGAGGCATGTAGTGACCTCTGATGAGTGGAGATCAGGGTGGAGGTGGTAGCCAATGATGGGGTGGGGGTGCAGTTTGGGGTTCTCCCCGCCCGAAGCCTGGTCACTTTTTAAAGGTAATTTTTATGATGTTTCAGAACCACAAATGTATAATTTTCTTTTTAAAGCAATGACAGGTAATTCTGATATGTTTCCGAGAGGTCAAAGTTCACCTTTCTGTCAATCTGAACATTCTGAAGATGTGTCTGATGGACAGCTGTGAATCTAATATTTCCAATGATATATGATTAAAGGGTAAACATGAATAATAACCTGATGTACTGTATGCTGACGTTGTCATAGGGTAAAACCTCTATGGGAAAACTGAAAGGGATGGAGGGATGGATAGAAATAGTGATAACACACAGAAAGGTACCATTGCTGCAATGATAGAATACATTTTCAACTCCAGGGACATGGCCCTTAAAAAAATCACTATGAGACATTTTCAACCCGAGGTGAGCCCCCTGGCTCATTGACTATAAGGCCTACAGATTAATTCAGTACATTTTTATCATTGTGTCTGTGATTGTGCAGGTGTGTACATTTCAATACTTCCTTTCTTTTACTTTTAGATGTGTGTATTTTTGTGTATTGTTAGATATTACCGCAATGTTGGAGCTAGGAACACAAGCATTTATACATCTGCAATAATATCTGCTAAATATGTGTATGCGACCAATACAATTTGATGATGAAGCTGTGTATTTGTGTGTGAGTACAGGTGCATAGGTTTGTGTGTGTGGGTTTGTAATTGGTGGAGGTTGGTATGTGCATTAACATTAGTGAAGTAACACATAAAACATTGATTTAGGTGTTATTACATGATCGGTTGAAGTTATTACGTTATTCATTAAAAAAGTTGTTACTTACCTGACTGATAACGTAACTTGTTAAATTAAACAGAAAAGTTATTACGATAAGAATTCTACATTTTATCATATTAACCAACAAGATATTACATTTACTGGTTTTATTACATTATAAATCTAAAAGTTATTACATTAACCGTTGTTACAAGACAGCATACATAGTTCTTTCCTTGACCTCATGAATATTATTATTCAATGCGTCATTGATTAGTTTTTGGAGTACGTAAACACACACACGTTGACTATGACATATTCTATGATAACATTTATCCATTTAGATCCCAATGTGTGATATTACATAGACACAGGGGAGACCTGATCCCAGATCAGAGCTGCATATTATGCTCCAGAGGTTACCATGGTGATCAGACGAAGGCAACTGTTTAAGAATGGGAGATGGATATGACTGTTCCATAGTTTAAAAAAAAATGTATTTATCCTTTATTTGGGGTTAGGGTTCACTAGATGTTTTTTATTGAACATTTATTTAGGGATCTGGAACCGGTTCCAGAAGGGAGGGAGATGAAATACAGCACGTTTGTGTTTTCTGGTGTTTTCTCATTGGCCCTAAATGAGAAAAGCTCTTTCCACATAGACAGACATAGGGTTTCTCTCCAGTGTGTGTTCGCTGGTGTGTATTTAGGGTCCCTGATAGACTGAAACTCTTCCCACACTGATCACAGCTGTAAGGTTTCTCTCCAGTGTGTGTTCGCTGGTGTCTATTCAGGTGTTCTGATAGAGAAAAGCTCTTCCCACACTGATCACAGCTATAAGGTTTCTCTCCAGTGTGTGTTCGCTGGTGTCTATTCAGGTGTCCAGATAGAGCAAAGCTCTTCCCACACAGACAGACATAAGGCTTCTCTCCAGTGTGGGTTACCAGGTGTGTAGTCAGCTCTCCTGACCGAGCAAAGCTCTTCCCACAATGATTACAGCTATAAGGCTTCTCTCCAGTGTGTATACGCTGGTGTATGTTTAGAATTCCCGAGTTAGCAAAGCTTTTACCACAATCAAGGCAGGGGTAAGGCTTCTCCCCTGTATGAATTCTCAGATGAGATTTGAAGGTGTTAGAAACAGCAAAACTCTTCCCACACTGAGAGCATCTGTAAGGTTTCTCTCCTGTATGAATTCTCAGATGAGATTTGAAGGTGTTAGAAGCCGCAAAACTCTTCCCACACTGAGAGCAGCAGTACGGTTTCTCTCCGGTGTGAATCCGTTGGTGCATTATGAAACCACTCCTGCTAGTGAAACTCTTCCCACAGTCAGAGCAGCAGTGGTGAGGTTTCTTTCCTGTATGTCTGTGCTTCTTGAGGTGTTCTGATCGGGAGAGACTCTTCTCTACCTTGTCACAAACATGTTGTTGAGGCTCCCCAGATAAGTCCCTCCCATTGAGAGAGCGACAGTTAAGGGTGTCCCCTGCGAAACAAAGACATTGAATGAATAGTTTTTGGAAATATGGGTCCATAAACAAATATCACCATCAATATACACTCAATAGCCAGTTTATTAGGTACACTACCCCGTTCATGAAAATAGATCACTACTACAGACAGTGTCACGCGGCTGTGGCTTGATATATAAAGCAAGCAGACAGGCATTCAGTTACTGTTTGATTGAACATTAGAATTGGCTAAACAAGTGATCTAAGCGACTGAGTGTGTGGTATGATCGTCGGTGCCATGTGAGCCGGATCCAGTATCTCAGAAACGGCCGCCCTCCTAGACTTTTCACACACGACAGTGTCTAGAGTTTACCAAGAATGGTGCATCAAAAAAGCAAACATCCAGTCAGCGGCAGTCCTGTGGGTGAAAACAGCTCATTGACCAGAGAGGTCGCAGGAGAATGGCAAGAATCGTGCAAGCTGA
Organism: Salvelinus namaycush; assembly: GCF_016432855.1. Classification (NCBI taxonomy): domain Eukaryota; kingdom Metazoa; phylum Chordata; class Actinopteri; order Salmoniformes; family Salmonidae; genus Salvelinus; species Salvelinus namaycush. The sequence continues at coordinate 95,592,631 of NC_052309.1, read as the reverse complement.
CAGGCGGGCCACAAACAGACAAATAATGGCGCAGTACAACTGTGGTGTGCATCTTGGAACGCACAACTCGTTGATCCTCGTCACTGACGAGCTATTGCAGCAGACGACTACACTGTTCCACTCCTATCAGCTAAAAACAACAAGAAGCTGCTCCAGTAAGAACGCAATCACCAACACTGGACAATTAAGGAGTGGAAAAACATTACCTGGTCCGACGAATCCCAGTTCCTGTTGCGTCATGCTGTTGGTGATGGTGTACTGGTGTGGGGAATGTTTTTCCTGGCACACTTTAGGTCCCTTGATACCAATTCAGCAACAATTTAACGCTACAATGTATCTGAACATTGTTGCTGACTAAACCCAATAGAGTATCTTTGGGATGAGATGGAACGGGCTGTTGGCAGCATGAATGTGCCACCGTCCAATCTGCAGCAACTGTGTGATTCCATTGCATGAGCATGGACCAACATCACCGGGGGAACGTTTTCGACGCCTTGTAGAATCTATACCCCAAATAATTCAGAATGTTCTGGAGGCAAAGGGGGGGGTCTGATCCGGTACTAGATAGGTGTACCTAATAAACTGAGTATATATTGTTTATCAATCAATTAACAGAAGTTGCAGAAGCATATTGCAGTCTAATCCACACACACCATTGTTCTTACTTGATGAAATCAAGTCTTCCTCCTCGTGCCCCCCTCTCACAGTTCCACTCTGCCCTGGTGTTTTCCTGCAGTCGACCAGCCGCACAGCCAGGCTCTTCAGACCCAGCAGTAAGGCGATATCAGGAGAGTTGCGACCAGGGGACTCCGGCAGGCTGGAGGGGGACGGGCTAGCACTGTCCTGGTGACCACAGGAAGTATTGTACACAGAATAGAATTAGACCAAACATTTGATTACTTTTGTCTAAATCTCTGATTGGTGCATCCTTATATCTCCTTTCTCTTTTAGTGTGTAATTGTTCACTACTTTCCACAAATGTACAGATTGTTTCAAACGGAAGTGGTTTATATTTTTTTTTACTCTTAGTACAAATGCCAAAACCAAAACACTTGTAATGCCCCATTTTATGTTCAGAACCTTGATTTGAGCATTCATTGGAGTTGAACATCTTTCACCCCTGAGTTAGTCTTGGTTAACCCAGAACTAAAGTCTCACGTAATTGGTCAGCCGCTCGGTTAAGTTCTGGGTACATTCATGTTAGGAGAGATTAGGAGATGCTAGAACGAGGAGCAGAACCGGAATGAGAAGCTCCCCCGTCTCTCAAGATACGGGCCGAATGCCACCCACCTCCCCTTCCGAAATGTGAAAGGTGGTAACATCTGCTAAATCATGATTTGTTCAAATAACCTGTGATGAAAAACCTAAACACCAGAACTACTGCTGCTCGTTATCCCACTTGGAGCATGTTCAGAAAAATGTCAGTCTCATAGTTTCAGTATCCTTATACAGCACATACATAGAAGAACCATCAGATATAGGGGTATTGTGGCATGTAGTAGAAACCTACAGTAAAAAGGTATTGGTGTAGCCTGGTGAGATTTCTGCCCCATGCAACATTGTTCAAGATCCACTTTTCTATGTGACTTATTACTGTAACAGCATTCTCATCTAAAATTGTTGGTTTACAGCGTATCAACAACATTCAGATAATGAGTGGATTAAACTCATTTACCACCCAAGTATTTCAGCAGTGCAGTGCATTGTACACTACATCATTTATAATGTTTTTTAGATATTTTTAACTGAAAGTAAACTAGACACTATATAATTTTGGTTTCGTAGCTCAGATTTGAGCAGTTTGATTAAATTATTGTTAAATGACAGGAAAATATTTTCAAAAGTAATCAATTGAAAATGGCCTAAGAGTTTTGAAACATGTTTTTATGCTTAGAGTTGTGAAAATGTACCACATACTTGTGAAAATGTACCACATACTTGTGAAAATTGCACCAAAGACAATTGGTAGAATCTTGGGCTAGGGGGAGTATCCACCATATGTTTTATACCAGTCATTTCCCTTCAAATCAGTGAAGGAAAGTAAACAAGTGCACACTTAGGGAGGACAGAAAGATAATTAGGGATTCATTAACATTATCTTGGCAGAAGCAGAGCTAGCGTGAGGGCCACGTAGGACTGTTCCTGCAGATACAAATAAACCATTATTTAACACTATAAAATATTTCTAATGTTACATATAACATATTATGTAACACTATAAAACATGTGATGAAGACTTATTTAACACTAATTATTATGTTACACTATAAAACATGTGATGAAGACTTATTTAACACTAATTATTATGTTACACTATAAAACATGGCAAAAGTGATATGATTGAATTAAATCCCGGAATTGGTCTTGGTGGTTGTTGCTTATTTTATAAAGCAATGTACCCTACAGCTGTCTGTCACTATACATACTTGAGGGGACCCCTGGGACTGGTAGCTGTACTGCTGGTTGGCTGCTGGTGGGGGAAGGACCAGGGTATTTATTTAGTAAGTTATTTATTAAGTTTAATAGTTTAAATAAGTTAACACACTGCCGGGACTTGAGGTAGGCCTACACTAGAAGAATCCAACAATGACACACGTTGTCTACATTTCAAACAGTCGACCATATCTTTAGGCAGGAATTAAGAAAATAAAAAGATTCAAAAGAACAGGATAGCATATTCTAAGTTTAAAAGGTAGACTCAGAGAAATTACGTGTACAAAGTTATGTACAAAGTAAACAGCATGGTGGGTCAATTTCCCCAATAACCAAGAACGTTGAAGCACAAGGCTAAACTTCTCCAATGTTTGAAAAAATGATACTGAACAAATACATAAAATGCAACAATTTCAAAGATTTTAGTACATATGAGGAAATCAGTCAATTGAAATAACTTCATTAGGCCCTAATCTATGGATTTCACATGACTGAGAATACAGATATGCATCTGGTGGTTACAGCTATCTTAAAATAAATTGTCTTCACAATGGGCCTCAAGATCTCATCGCTGTATTTTTGTGCATTCAAGTTGACAATTGATAAAATGCAATGGTGCTTGTTGTCCGTAGCTTATGCCTGCCCATACCATAACCTCACTGCCACCATGGGGCACTCTGTTCACAATGTTGACATCAGCATGCCGCTCGCCCGCACAATACACATGGTCTGCGATTGTCAGGCCTGGTTGGACGTACTGCCAAATTCTCTAAAACAACGTTGGAGGCGGCATATGGTAGAAATGAACAGTCAATTTTCTGCCAACAGCGCTGGTGGACATTCTTGCAGTCAGCATGCCAATTGCACGCTCACTCAAAACTAGGAGACATCTGTGGCATTGTTTTGTGTGACAAAACCTCACATTTTAGAGTGGCCTTTTTATATCAACTTCTTGATATGCCACACCTGTCAAGTGGGTGGATTATCTTGTAAAGGAGAAATGCTCACTAACCGAGATGTAAACACATTTCTGCAAAAGAAATAGAGAAATAAGCTTTTTGTGCATATGGAACATTTTTGGGATCTTTTGTTTCAGCTCATGAAACATGGGACCAACACTCTACATGTTGTGTTTATATTGTTGTTCAGTGTCTATGAAAGATGGGACCAACACTCTACATGTTGTGTTTATATTGTTGTTCAGTGTCTATGAAAGATGGGACCAACACTCTACATGTTGTGTTTATATTGTTGTTCAGTGTCTATGAAAGATGGGACCAACACTCTACATGTTGTGTTTATATTGTTGTTCAGTGTCTATGAAAGATGGGACCAACACTCTACATGTTGTGTTTATATTGTTGTTCAGTGTCTATGAAAGATGGGACCAACACTCTACATGTTGTGTTTATATTGTTGTTCAGTGTCTATGAAACATGGGACCAACACTCTACATGTTGTGTTTATATTGTTGTTCAGTGTATATGAAAGCAAGCTTTGCTTTTACACTTGCAAGACCATCATGTTTAATTGACCGGGCGTTTTTTCTCTTGTTGTTTTTTTTCTTGTAGTTTCTTGGGTTGGCACCCCCCCCTTGGGTTGTGCCGTGGCGGAGATCTTTGTGGGCTATACTCGGCCTTGTCTCAGGATGGTAAGTTGGTGGTTGAAGATTTCCCTCTAGTGGTGTGGGGGCTGTGCTTTGGCAAAGTGGGTGGGGTTATATCCTGCCTATTTGGCCCTCTCCGGGGGTATCATCGGATGGGGCCACAGTGTCTCCTGACCCCTCCTGTCTCAGCCTCCAGTATTTATGCTGCAGTAGTTTATGTGTCGGGGGGCTAGGGTCAGTTTGATATATCTGGAGTACTTCTCCTGTCTTATCCGGTGTCCTGTGTGAATTTAAGTATGCTCTCTCTAATTCTCTCTTTCTTTCTCTCTCTCTCGGAGGACATGAGCCCTAGGACCATGCATCAGGACTACCTGGCATGATGACTCCTTGCTGTCCCCAGTCCACCAGGCCATGCTGCTGCTCCAGTTTCAACTGTTCTGCCTGCGGCTATGGAACCCTGACCTGTTCACCAGACGTGCTACCTGTCCCAGACCTGCTGTTTTCAACTCTCTAGAGACAGCAGGAACGGTAGAGATACTCTTAATTATCGGCTATGAAAAGCCAACTGACATTTACTCCTGAGGTGCTGACTTGCTGCACCCTCAACAACTACTGTGATTATTATTATGTGACCATGCTGGTCATTTATGAACATTTGAACATCTTGGCCATGTTCTGTTATAATCTCCACCCGGCACAGCCAGAAGAGGACTGACCACCCCTCATAGCCTGGTTCCTCTCTAGGTTTCTTCCTAGGTTTTGGCCTTTCTATGGAGTTTTTCCTAGCCACCGTGCTTCTACACCTGCATTGCTTGCCGTTTGGGGTTTTAGGCTGGGTTTCTGTACAGCACTTTGAGATATCAGCTGATGTAAGAAGGGCTATATAAACACATTTGATTTGATTTAGTAATGTGGAGCCTGCCTGTATTTCCTTAAACCTTTCGAGCAATACATGTCATTCAGACGAAAAACAAATATTTCATAACATATTTTCTTGCCCTCATTAGCGCCTCACCACTAGAACGGCAGTACAAATATCCAACACATGGGCTTGTCCACCATCCAGATCAGAGTTGTAAAAATAATCAAGCCGGTCAAATGGCAGTTGTTCGTTTGGCACTGTTGATCTACACAGATGTGGATTAAAATGTCAGGAAGACAAGAGAAGGAGCATACTGGAATCTATTCTGGATGTTCGGGAACTGGTGAGTTTGTCCTGATGTTAGAAAGCAAGCAAGCATCTGCTCACTGCAGTGGACAACATGCGGTTTACATTTGTATTGTTTTCTCAGCTACAGTTTGAGTTGTGTCCTGTCTGACAGTGAAATATGGCAAGATTTTACCGTAGCGTCGACTATAGAGTAGCTAGCTAGTGTTGTAAAAGCCAAATTGCATTGCAAGGTAGCATCGTGACAATTTCCACAAAGTTTGTTGTTGGTTTTGAAATGATATAGTTAGCGATCTATGTTTTGTGGAAATATTTAGGGCTGGCATTTGGAAGTGAATTAGCTATCGTTAGATACCTTCTGCGTTCAGGTCAGCTGTTGTTGTATGACTCTAGCAAGCTAATGGCTGAAGTTATTTGTTTAACAAATCTTCGGTAAACAAATATAGCTAGCTACATTTCTTTGCCTGTTCGTTAGCTAGCTAACTAGCTTTCAGCTGTTAGCTATTTACAGAGGATAGCTGTTGGACTTTGGACAAGCAAACTAACATTAGCTAATAGCAGCTGAGTTTCTGACTCGTTCAGATAGAACTCTGAAATTCGGCTGAAATATGTTAGCATTGTCAAATGCTACAAAAAAAGGAGCTCATTGTTGGTTCCTAATGGACAGAATTATGCTTGTGAGAGCGATAATTTATAAAATGTAATAAAATCTGTTGCACCTACAAATTTAGTAAATCCGACATTTTTTAAATGACATGGTCACTTTATGGTAGCTATATGCTTGTTTTAATCTGACTATGAGACATGTGGGCGCAAAAATATCCTGAAAACTAAATTGCTTAAGACCCTTTTAGAAATCCGGTATATGGTACTCTGTAACGGCTGGACAGATCACGATGAGGTGGGGAGTGTGTTGTCTCCCCAATCAAGATAATTTGCGAGATTTCATCGACATTGGTGTAATAATGGCTTAGATACGATGGTAGGGAGATTTTAAATGTATCATTGAGCTTCAACCAATGCATAATCAGCGCGACTACAACATCATGGAATAGAACTAAAAAATATGAACAATTTTGCAAAAGTGAGATGTAGTATGCATCATTAGTGTAGACTCTCAATGGCCAATACATAGCATCAGCAACCCAGGGTTTATATACATCATTGGTGTAGCCTATGCTTAATTATTTATCCCCGCTTCTGACTTAACCTGCTAACCATTGCTTGTATCATCAATGTGTGCGATTGGCTAGTAGGCTACTTTGCTGAAATAACCAACCTGGTTTATTTTGTCTAGCTGTTCAAATGGAACGCATGGATGAAAAAGATCAAAGGAAACGAGACATAGACATTGTATACACCACAGTAAGGACACTGTTCATAACAGTCAACCAAACTTACCCGATCCATCTTGGAAGCGATTCTTTCTTCAAATAAAAAAACATGAACGTAAATGTGTACGCTAGAGTTACTTTCTTTGTCACGGCGTTCAGATAAAGAAAAGCTAGACAAGCGCAATCAAACGTCCTTTTTAATATAAAAACTGGATTTAAATTGTGACAAACAAACGTCTCATTGAGACTAATTTTACATCAGAAAGATCCTGTGGAATTTTATTTAGTTTGAAAACTCGATAGACGGTACCAAAACTTCCTGTTGATGCTTTTCAGCTTCTTCTGTGGTGTTTAAGAGGTGCCGCCACCTACTGTACATAGTCATCAACACTTTTCTTCAAGTGGGTGAGGCGGTTTAGGGAGTATAATTTATTGCTAGAAAATAACTGTTTGTATTCCCTCATATATAGTATGTTAAATTAATGACAACTGTAGACGATTTATGGTATAATCAATATGTAATTAATCTATTTAAACTGTAAATTATTAGATGCATCACGTTGTCAATGATTGTAAATGCATTTTGTCCACGTATGGTTGTATTGTTTTAAAAATTGGCAAATACAATAAAATAAAATCCTAAGGTATTTATATAAACAACTAAAATAGCTTGCAGCCTCTGACTGGCTGTGGTTTCCTGGAAGGTGGCAGGCTGAATATGAGATTAGAGAAATGTCTTGTTATTGTCTTTCAAACGAGCTCATGGCTAGATGGCATTCCATGGTTTATTTATTATGGATCCCCATTAGTTCCTGCCAAGGCAGCAGCTACTCGTCCTGGGGTAAAGCAACATTAAGGGAGTTAAATACATTTTAAAAATATTACATGACAATTCATACCACTTTTCACAACACATTAAGTGTGTTCCCTCAGGCCACTTCTCTACTATCACATATCTACAATGCAAAATCAATGTGTACGTGTGTGTAGAGTGCGTGTTTAATGTGTATGTGCGTCTGTGCCTGTGTGTGTCTCTTCACAGTCCCTGCTGTTCCATAAGGTTTATTTGTATCTGTTTTTTAATCAGTTACCTGATCTGGAATAGAGTTCCATGTAGCCAAGGCTCTATGTAGTACAATGCCACTCCCATTGTCTGTTCTGGACTTGGGGACTGTGAAGAGACCTTTGGTGGCATGTGTAGTGGGGTATGCATGGGTGTCCGAGCTGTGTGCTAGTAGTTTAAACAGACAGCTCTGTACATTCAGCTTGTCAACACTTCTTACAAAACAAGTAGTGATGAAGTCAATCTCTCCTCCACTTTGAGCCATGAGAGATTGACATGCATATTAATGTTAGCTCTCCGTGTACATCTAAGGGCTAGCCATGCTGCCCTGTTCTGAGCCAATTTTAATTTTCCGAGGTCCCTACTAAACAGTAGTCCAGGTGTGAAAAAACTAGAGCCTGTAGGACCTGCCGCTATGTGATTTTCAATTGCATTTGATGTCAAACACTTCTCATCAAAACAGTATCATGCTTTTAAAACTCACTTCACTGTGAAAATACATTTTGAAGAAAGAAATTCAACAGCAGGTTGTTTCAACGCCTAACACACCAACATGGACAGCCTTTAAGGTGATGATTATTTCAAAACATCTATATGCATATTAGGGTTATGAACCCAAGCCGAAACCCCCCCCCCAAAACTGAATAAAAATGATGATTGTGCCGTTATACAATACTTAGCCTACCACATATTACACACAGCAGAAAAATGTAAAAATAAATGTTAAAAAAACATTTAAGATCTCGTGTGTTTGAGTGTGGATTGTATTATTATGCATACTAGATGAACGGATTACCTTATGCTACATTCCAACATCTGTGAGAAAACTTATAGACCTAGGCGATGCGGTTGGTTCATTGATAGGGCAGGGCGGTTAGCCTACAATTATAGTGAATTTGTTTTAAATAGCCTAGTAGGGACTTTTTTCTATTCATATTTAATAGGATGACACATTCCCTGTAGCTATACAGAATATCTCAGCCCCATGTTTCCATCTCCTCCTCTCTCTCCTTTATTCCTTTCCTGAGAGCCTTCTTCCTTCTTGATGTTCCCCAACAGATTTCACTTGGTTTCCCAAAATAAGCACTGGGTAGCTGCAGGAACAGGTTTGGAGAAACCATGGCATACAGAGTTTGGGGGGAATATCACCTGTTGCGCAGAGAGCACATGCTCCTCAAACAGTTGTTGATGCGTGGAGTGAAATGTGTTTTTATATTTATTTCTCAGCTGCTCATATTAAACACATGCTCTGCAAAAATAAAAGTAGCCTACCCGGTCGGTGTGCTGCTACCATTTGCTATTCAAGTGCATAAGGATGTCTTTTTTCCCCTGCCCCTGTTCATTTGATAATGGACCATTCTAAATCAGAACAAATTTGACACATTAGTAAAGACAAGATTAAATTGAGAATAGTCTGATGGGTGAAAATCTGATCACTTGATGTGAGAACAGCTGTGCAGCCTGAGCACAAGCTGCTTTCTTTTGTAACTTCCCAAAATCATCAATAGGCTGTAATCGCATCATGCAGCCCATATAGAATGTCTTTGAAATCATAACATAAGGTTTATCATTTACAACTAAAGTTGCCAAATAACTCTAAAACTAGTGTATAGGACCGGTTTCAAATGATCACTTTTACATTCAACAAAGCCAATTCATATTCGCTCCGGAATGGGAAAAATATCAATTTTATTCAGCTAAGATCAATTATATTCTTCTTACTATGAAAATAATTTAATATAAAATATCAACATGGGCCTTATAAGCATATTTTGTCAGCTAAATGAACAAGCCTACAGCCTTTGCAGGAAGCATACCAGCCTGCATCCCACTGCTGGCTGGCTTCTGAAGCTAAACAGGATTGGTCCTGGATGGGAGACCAGATGCTGCTGGAAGTGGTGTTGGAAGGCCAGTTAGGATGCACTCTTTCCTCTGGTTAAAGAAAATATCCCAATGCCCCAGGGCAGTGATTGGGGACATTACCCTGTGTAGGGTGCTGTCTTTCGGATTGGACGTTAAACGGGTGTCCTGACTATCTGGTCACTAAAATATCCCATGGCACTTATTGTAAGAGTAGGGGTGTTAACCCCGGTGTCCTGGCTAAATTCCCAATCTGGACCTCATATCATCACAGTCACCTAATCATCCCCAGCTTCCAAATGGCTCATTCCTCCCCCCTCCTCTGCCCTGTAACTATTCCCCAGATCGTTGCTGTAAATGAGAATATGTTCTCAGTCAACTTACCTGGTAAAATAAGGGTTAAATAAACTGTGGCATGGAGCATAACCAGATAATATACAGCAGGCCAACTCATATTCTGTTCTTCTGAAATACATTTTCTTCATATCAGAATGTTTTGTTAGTCCTGACTAAAATAAATCATGGACTTTTTGTGATGGTGTATATTAAATAGATTTTAGACTTTAAAAAAAAAAGTTGCTGTTTCAAAGGTGTGAATCAGCAGCTTGTATGTGTGGAGGCCTGGAGATGCTAAACATGCCCATGTTAATGGTCAATAACTGTGAGACTGGCAGTCTGCATAACAATAACCGACTGACAAAATGTCACAGCCCTAAGTGGGACAACATTCCACAGGCCACAACGAACAGCCTGATCAACTCTATGCAAAGGAGATGTGTCATGCTGCCTGAGGCAAATGCTGGTCACACCAGATGCTGACTGTTTTTCTCATCCACTCCCCTAGGTTTTTTTTAAGGTATCTGTGACCAACATATGCATATCTGTATTCTCAGTTATGTGAAATCCATAGATTAGGGCTTAATTAATTTATTTAAATGACTGATTTCTTTACATGAACTGTAACTCAGTAAAATCTTTGAGATTGTTTAATTTTATATTTTTGTTCAGAGCAGATGATCAGGACAGTGTAAAGTACTATTTGCCCGAAGAGGTGAGGTCTTGCAATGAGCTATATGACTGTACTTCTGATTCTAATTCTCAAGAGGCAAGTTAAAACCCTCAGCCACAAGGTCACAGACGGACCAACAGTTGTAAGAGGATCGTCTGAAAGGAACTGACATGCAGGGATGAAACTTAAGGATTTTGGTCACTGGCCAGCAGACCACAATTTCTACTAGCCAGGGTAACATTTGGGTCCTAAATCTGTGGCATTCGTTGTTTGTAAATGCAAAATTTCACTGCTGTGTCGGGCTAGTTTGGCACCTTTTCTCCTAGTCCAATCTGAAAAGTACTAGCCTTGGGATAGCTTAATTTCCATCCCTGCTGACGTGTTTAACTGACTTCACAGGTCATTTGACTAATCATGTACAACAGAAGAACTCTGGAACAAAACCGTTTTTGTAGTTTGTATTGGAAAAACATTGAGTCCACAAGTCCTTTGTGAGCTAGTTAGCCAACTAGTTAATGTTAGCTCACTGTTTGTGTAATCACACTTTTCCAAGTGGTGACATGTTAGCTAGCCCACCAGGGCAGGGATATTTAGCTAATGTTTAGCTAGCTAGCTATGTTAGTTAACATTAGCTCAACATTCGTGTAGTCAGACTTTTTACGTGGTGACATGCTAGCTAACTAACTACTCTTGCCCTAGTGCTGGGCTAAAGTTAGCAAGTCTGACTACACGAACGGCGAGTTAACGTTATCTAGCTGGCTAGCTCACAAAGTACTTGTCAATAATGAAATGTCAGTCATTATGCTGTCCTATGCTGTTTTTCTTTTTACCTGTAAGGAAGGTAATGTGCGTTACACACAACGTGTCAGTGGCTTTCTAGCTAACGTACATTTTTAGAAGCCCCTAGCTAGCCAACCACTGATCTTTGACACACCCATCATAGCTTGTTCGCAGCTATCAACAGGGCTTACCTGTACTGCATATCTATCTAATGTTTCTCTGCAGTGTGTGTTCGGTGGTGTCTAATCAGGTTGGAAGCTCGAGCAAAGCTCTTCCCACACTGATCACAGCTATAAGGCTTCTCTCCAGTGTGTGTTCGCTGGTGTGTATTCAGGGTGGAAGCTACAGCAAAGCTTTTCCCACACTGATCACAGCTATAAGGCTTCTCTCCAGTGTGTTTTCGATAGTGTCTAATCAGGGTGGAAGCTACAGCAAAACTCTTTCCACACTGATAACAGCAATAAGGCTTCTCTCCAGTGTGTGTTCTCTGGTGTATAGTTCGTTTATCTGACAGAGCAAAGCTCTTCCCACACTGATCACAGCTATAAGGCTTCACTCCAGTGTGTGTTAGCTTGTGTCTATTCAGGGTGGAAGCTCGAGCAAAGCTCATCCCACACTGACCGCAGCTATAAGGCTTCACTCCAGTGTGTGTTAGCTTGTGTGTTGTCAGGTTGCCTGACTGATTGAAGCTTTTCCCACACTGACCACAGATATAAGGCTTCACTCCAGTGTGTATACGCTGGTGTATAGTTAGGGCTTTTGATAGAGCAAAGCTCTTCCCACACTGATCACAGCTATAAGGCTTCTCTCCTGTGTGTGTTCGCAGGTGTCTAGTCAGCTCTCTTGACTGAGCAAATCTCTTCCCACACCGATCACAGCTATAAGGTTTCTCTCCAGTATGTGTTCGCTGGTGTGAATTTAAGGTCCCAGATGGACTGAAGCGCTTTCCACACTGATCACAGCTATAAGGCTTCTCTCCTGTGTGTGTTCGCAGGTGTATGTTTAGGGCTCCCAAATAAGAAAATCTTTTCCCACAATCAAGGCAGGGGTAAGGCCTCTCCCCTTTATGAATTTTCAGATGAGATTTGAAGCTGTTAGCAGCAGCGAAACACTTCCCACACTGTGAGCAGCAGTACGGTTTCTCTGCGGTGTGAATAATGAAGCCACTCTGGCTTGTGAAATTCTTCCCACAGTCAGAGCAGCAGTGGTGAGGTTTCTTCCCTATACTTCTCTGCAGGTGTTTCTTGAGATGTTCTGATCTGGAGAGACTCTTCTCTGTCTTGTCAGCAACATGATGTGGTTGAAGCACCCCAGATGATAAGCCCCTCCCACTGAGAGAACGACAGTTAGGGGTGTCCCCTGTGAAACAAAAACATTGAATAACTAGGTTTTGGAAATATGGATCGATAAACAAATACTATAACAATTTAAAAAAATGTTATTTAGCAGACGCTCTTATCCAGAGTAACTTACAGGAGCAATTAGGGTTAAGTACCTTACTCAAGGGCAGACAGATTTTCCACCTAGTCGGCTCAGAGATCCAAACCAGCAAACTTTCAATTTGAAAAGCTCTAAACCAAGACTTCCTGCCTTTCTTATCATCAATACACTCAGTGGCCAGTTTATTAGGTATACCACCCTCCGTTCACGAAATTCAATCGACAATTAACTAGCAACTGAGTGTTTTACTGTTTATAAATCAATTAAGCAGATTGTAGTCTAATCCACACACCCCATTGTTCTTACTTGATGAAATCAAATCTCCATCTCCCTCCTCGTGTCCTTCTCTCACAGTTCCACTCTGCCCTGGTGTTTTCCTGCAGTCGACCAGCCATACAGACACCCTCTTCAGACCCAGCAGTAAGGCGCTACCAGGAGAGTTGTGACTAGGGGACTCCGGCAGGTTGGAGGGGGACGGGCTAGCTCTGTCCTGGTGACCACAGAAAGAATTGTACATAGAATATCATTAGACCAAACATTTGATTACTTTAGTCTAAATCTCTGATTGATTGGGTGCATCCTTATAATAACTACTTTCTCCTGAAGTGTGTAATTGTTCACCACTTTCCATAAATGTCCATAAATTTTTAATCACTTTGGCAAATTTTTCAAATGGAAGTGATATTTTTTACAATGTCTTATGTTAAGAACCTTTGATTGAGCATTCATTGGCATTGAACAAATTAGCCGATCAATTTAGTTCATACGTGTTAGGAGAGCTTAACAGTTTCTGGAAAGAGGAGCTCCACCGTCTCCTCCCCTTCCAAAATGTGAAAGATTGTAACACCTGCTAAATCACTTTGCACCATACCTGCTGGAGCACGCGCTCCAGCAGGTATATTTCACTGGTCATCCCCAAAGCCAACACCTCCTTTGGCTGCCTTTCCTTACAGTTCTCTGCTGCCAATGACTGGAACAAATTGCAAAAATCACTGAAGTTGGAGACTTACATCTCCCTCAATAACTTTAAGCGTCAGCTGTCAGAGCAGCTTACCGATTGCTGCAGCTATACACAGCCCATCTGTAAATAGCCCATCCAACCAACTACCTACCTCATCCCCATATAATCTATTTTTTTCTGCTCTTTTGCACACCAGTATTTCTACTTGCACATCCTCATCTGCACATATCACTCCAGTGTAAATTGCTAAATTGTAATTACTTCGCCACTATTGGCCTATTTATTGCCTTACCTCCTTACTTCATTTGCACACACTGTGTACAGATTTGTCTATTGTGTTATTGACTGTACGTTTGTTTATCCCATGTGTAACTCTGTTGTTTTTGTCGCACTGCTTTGCTTGATCTTGGCCAGGTTGCAGTTGTAAATGAGAACTTGTTCTCAACTGGCCTACCTGGTTAAATAAAAGTGAAATAAATACAACATTTTTTTTTTTTAAATGGTGGTTTGTTCAAATAACCAGTGATGAAAAACCGAAACACCAGAAATACTGCTGCTCGTTATCCAACTTTTGCAGCATGTTGAGAAAGTCAGTCTTATAGTTTCAGTATCCTTATACAGTACATACATAGAAGAAACCATCAGATTTAGGGGTATTGTGGCATGTAGTAGAAACCTACAGTAAAAAGATATTGGTGTAGCCTGGTGAAATTTCTGCCCCATGTAACATTGCTCAAGATCCACTTTTCTATGTGACTTATTACTGTAACATCATCCTCATCTAAAATCAGCAACATTCAGATAATGAGTGTGAAAAAAACTGTAATTTAACACCCAAGTATTTCAGCAGTACATTGTACACTATACCATCATTTCAATTGTTAGCAGAGTGACCCACTTTGCCCTACTGTATAGAAGTACACTGGCAGAAGGACAGTGTAGTATTTACAGCCATATCCATTAATTATTTGGAATTACCTTCCAACAAATTAAATGAATGTCAATTTATACAGTTCTCAAACTGTACTTAAACTTGACACTATACAATTTGTTTAGTAGTTAAGTTGAGCAATTTGATTAAATTATAGTTAAATGTATTGTTTACAAATTACTGGAAAATATTTTTTATGTAATTAATTGTAAATGGCCTATGGAAACGTGTTTAGAACTGTGAAAATGTACCACATACTTCAAAAATGCAACAAAGTGATGAAAAAACAAAACAACTAACGGCATTGGATTGGTGGAAGCATGGGCTAGTGGGAGTTCACACCATATGTTTTATACAAATCATTTCCTTTCAACATCAGTGAAGTGAACAAGTGAAGACGTTGGAAGGAAAGATAATTAGGAATTCCTTAACATGGTATCTAGCCTACCAAAAAACATGATGTAACACAATAAAACATGATGTAACACTATAGAACCTTATGTAACACTTACAAGTATTATTTAAATGCCTATGCAGAAATTGCTCCACCATTTCCTGGTTGCTAAAATTGCTAAGTGTACTGTAGAGATTTGTTGTACCATCTAAACCGCTGTGAAATATATTTTCCATAACCCAAAATATTGTATTTTCAGATGTTTGTAGTTGGTGCACAAAACCGAAAGTAAGACTGAAAAACAAAATAAAAATGGAAAGCATAGAAATAACAAACACAGAACAGATTTACTGATTCTTAAACTTGCTTTCAATGAGAATGACAGATCTATAACTGACATTGCTATGTGAATTCTCCCAAAAACAAACATATTGCAGCTTTAACACTTTCAAACATGATTTAACACTAAAACATAGCAACATTGATATACAGTGTCTTTAGAAGGTATTCACACCCCTGGATCTTTTCCACATTTTGTTGTGTTACAGCCTGAATTTAAAATTGATACAATTGAGATTTTTTGTCACTGGCCTACACACAATACCCCATTATGTCAAAGTGGAGTTGTTTTTCCATGTCATTTATTTTATTTATTTTTTTACAAATGAATTAAAAATGAAACTGTCTGGAGTCAATAAGGATTCAAGCCCTTTGTTATGGCAAGCCTACATACATTCAGGAGTAAAAATGTGCTTAAGTCACAATACGTTGCATGGACATACTCTGTGTGCAAAAATAGTGTTTAACATGATTTTTGAATGACTACCTCATCTCTGTACTCCACATATACCGATAATTGTAAGGTCCCTCCGTCGAGCAGTGAAATTCAAACACAAAAAGCAGGTAGGTTTTATGCCTCGAAAAGAAGGGCACCAATTGGTAGATGGGTAAAAAAAAAAAAAAAAAAAAGATATTGAATATCAGCCAGCCGAATATCCCTTTGATCATGGTGAAGTTATAAATTACACCTTGCATGGTGTATCAATACACCCAGTCACTACAAATATACAGGCGTCCTTACTAACTCAGTTGCCAGAGAGAAAGGAAACTGCTCAGGGATTTTACCATTAGGCCAATGGTGACTAAAACAGTTACATAGTTGAATGGCTCTGATAGCAGAAAACTGAGGATGGATCAACATTGTAGTTACTCCACAATACTAACCCAATTGACAGTGAAAAAAGGAAGCCTGTACAGAATAAAAATATTCAAAAACATGTATCATATTTGCAACAAGGCACTAAAGTTATATTGCAAAAAATGTGGCAAAGCAATTCACTTTATGTCCTGAAAACAAAGTGATGTGTGTTGTATTGGAAATGCCCCAAGCATTACTGAGTACCATTCTCCATATTTTCAACCATAGTGGTGGCTGCATCATGTTATGTGTATGCTTGTTATCGTTACGGACTGGGGAGTTTTTCAACATAAAAAAGAAACGGAATGGAGCTAAGCACCGGCAAATTCCTAGAGGAAAACCTGGTTCAGTCTGCTTTCCACCAGACACTGGGAGATTAATTCACCTTTCAGCAGGACTATAACCTAAACCACTAGGCCAAATCCACACTGGAGTTTCTTACCAAGAAGAGAGTATATTCCTGTTACAGTTTTGAGCAGTAATCGCTGCCACAGGTGATTTATAATATGTATTGACTCATGGGTGTGAATAATTATGTAAATGAGATTTCTGTATTTCATTTTCTATAAATGTTTAAACATTTCTAAAAACATGTTTTCACTTTGTCATTATGGGGCATTGTGTGTGTGTATGGGTGAGAAACAAAGCTCCATTTAGGCTGTGACAAAATGTGGAATAAGTAAAGGAGTATGAATACTTTCTGAAGGCACTGTATAATAGATTTTAATTAAATCCTGGAATTGGTCTAGGTGGTTGTTGCTTATTTTATAACGCAAAGTACCCTACAGCTGTCTGTCACTAAACCTCCTTGAGGGGACCCCTGGGACTGGTGGCTGCACTGCTGGTTGGCTGCAGGTGGGGGAAGGACCAGGGTCTTCACAATGATTTATTTATTGAGTTTAATAGTTTAAATTAAGTTAACACACTGCCGGGACTTGAGGTAGGCCTACACTAGAATAATCCAACAATGACGCGCACGGCGTCTACATTTTACACGTCTACATAAAAACATTCAAATGACAGAATAGCATATTCTGAGTTTAAAGGTATGACGTAGGCTAGATGCACAAAGTAAACAACATAGTGGGTCGATTTCTGTTATAAGCAAAAGCCTTGACGTGCAAGGGTAAACTTCTCCACTGTTTTGGTCCAGTGGCTACCGTGCTGGAACAGCGTGAAGCATACCAGTGCACATGCCTGCGCAGATACTGTGTGTGAGTGTGAGAGCAAAGTCTTGCATCTTGCTCATTGCAATATCTGCAGTGCTGCGTGTGGCGTCATTTAGCCGAGTCTGCCTTTAAATGTAGCATATTTTACAGTAGCTATGCAATTCAGTTTGGGGTGGGCATTTTACATTTTTTGACAGTTTGACTGACTCATATCTTTTTCAATACTTCAATGAAAAAATATATATATATATTTTTAGAACACAAGGCCCACACTGGGAAAAAATATATGTGCATTTATCTATACGCCTACAGCATGCAACAATGCCTAATTTATCAACCATTAAAGTGACCAGTGATTCCATGTCTATGTACATTGGGCAGCAGCATCTAAGGTGCAGGGTTGAGTAACAGGGTGGTAGCCAGCTAGGGATGGCTATTTAACAGACTGATGGCCTTGAGATAGATGCTGTTTTTCAGTCTCTCGGTCCCAGCTTTGATGCACCTGTACTGACCTCGCCTTCTGGATGATAGCGGGGTGAACAGGCCGTGGCTCGGGTGGTTGATGTCCTTGTGGTGATGCAACCCGACAGGATGTTCTCAATGGTGCATCTGTAAAAGTTTGTGACGGTCTTAGGGGCCAAGCAGAATCTATGCAGCCTCCTGAGGTTGATGAGGCGCTGTTGCGCCTTCTTCACCACGCTGTCTGTGTGGATGGACCATTTCAGATTGTCTGTGATGTGTACACAAAGGAACTTGAAGCTTTTCACCTTCTTCACTGCGGTCCTGTCGATGTGGATACGGGTGTGCTCCGCTGCTGTCTCCTGAAGTCCACGATCAGCTCTTTGTTTTATTGAAGGAGGGGTTATTTTCCTGGTACCACTCCGCCAGGGCCCTCACCTCCTCCCTGTAGGCGGTCTCGTCATTGTTGGTAATCAAGCCCACAACTGTTGTTGTCGTCTGCATACTTGATGATTGAGTTGGAGGCGTTTGTGGCCACGCAGTCATGGGTGAACAGGGAGTACAGGAGGAGGCTGGGGGCAGCCTGTCAGGAAGTCCAGGATCCCGTTGCACAGGTCAGGGTTCAGACCCAGGGCCCTGAGCTTAATGAGTTTGGAGGGTACTATGGTGTAGAAGGTTTATCTATAGTCAATGAACAGCATTCTTACATAGGTATTCCTCTCATCATATATGCATAGTCACTTTAACCGTATCTATATGTACATACTACCTCAATCAGCCAGACTAACCGGTGTCTGTATGTAGCCTCGCTACTGTTATTTTTCACTGTCTTTTTACTGTTGTTTTGTTTCTTTACTTACCTATTGTTCACCCAATACCTTTTTTGCACTATTGGTTAGAGCCTGTAAGTAAGCATTTCACTGTAAGGTCTACACCTGTTGTATACGGCACACGTGACAAATAAACTTTGATTTGATATGTCCAGATGGGATAGGGGATTGTAATGGCGATTACATCGTCTGCGGATCTGTTGGGGCGGTAAGCAAATTGAAGTGGGTCTAGGGTGTCAGGTAAGGTGGAGGTGATATGATCCTTAATTAGCCTCAAAGACCTTCATGATGACAGAAGTGTAATGTTTTGTAGAATCAGTGAAATTGTCCATACTCACAACAAGTTTATTTCTTTCAAATTGTGTGCACAAATTTGTTTACATCCCCGTTAGTGAGCATTTCTCCTTTGCCAAGAATGCATCCACCTGACAGGTGTGGCATATCAAGAAGCTGATTAAACAGAATGATCATTACACAGTTGCACCTTCTGCTAGAGTCAATAAAAGGCCACCCTAAAAATGTGCAGTTTTTCCGCACAAAACAATGTGCCACAGATGTCTCAAGTTGAGGGAGAGTCCAGATGGAGCTGTAAATACAATCAAGCCTGTCTAATGGCAGAGTTGATCAGCACAGATATGGATCACAACGTCAAGAAGACAGAAGAAGGAGCATACTGGAATGTGTTCTGGATATTTGGAACTGGTGAGTTTGTCCTGATGCTAGTAAGCATGCATTTGCTCACTGCAGTCCACAACATGCTGTTTACCGTACATGTCTGTTTGTTTTCTCAGCTACAGGTTGAGTCCTGTCTTGACAGTGAACTATGGCTAGCTCTTACCGTAGCAGGAGCTGTCCAGCCGTTACGGAGTAACATATTCCGAACATCTAAAAGTGTCTTTAGCAATTGCGTTTTCAGAGTTTACTCCCACCTAGCTCAAATTCTATAAGTCAAATGAAAACGAGCATATAGCTACCATAAAGTGACCATTTGATTTAAATGTCGGATTGAGTCGATTTGTAAGTGCAACAGATTTGATTACTTATTACTCTCACATGCATATTTCTGCCCATTAGGAACCAACAATGAGCTCCTTTTTGTAGCATTTGACATTTTCTGCCAAATCTCAGTTCTATCTAAACGGGTCAGCAACTGTTGTTCTGTAACAATACAGCTGTTATTAGCTAATGTTAACTTGCTTGTCCAAAGTCCAGCAGCTAGCCTCTGTAAATAGCTAACACCAGTCAGCTGAATGCTTGCTAGCTAACTAATGAACAGGCTAAGGTAGCTAGCTATATTTGTTTATGTAAGGTCTGTTACACAACTTCAGCCATTAGTTAACTATAGCCAGACAACAGCTGACTAACACAAGGTAGCTAACGTTAGTTCACTTCCAAACGTCAGTCCTAAATATTTCAAAAATATAGCTAGCTAACTACATCGGTTCAACAAACCAACACCAAACGTTGGGCAAATTGTCACGTTGCTACCTTGCAATGCAATTAGGCTTTTACAACACTAGCTAGCTACTCTATAGTCGACGCTACGGAGGTGAGGAGTGTTGTCAAGTTGATTTGCGAGATTCCATCGACATTGGCTTCATAATGGCTTAGATATGATGGTAGGGAAATGTTAATTTGACATTGCGCTTAAACCAATGAATACTCAGCGCGACTACAACATAATGGAATAGAACTATAAAATATGAAAAATGTTGCAAAAGTGAGATCATTGGTGTAGCCTCTCAATGGCCAATACATATCATCAGCAAACCAGGATTTATATACATCACTGGTGTAGCCTATGCTTAATTATTTATTTTCGCTTCTGACTTGACCTGCTGGTTGCGCATTGCTTGTATCAATCTGTGTGCGATTGGCTAGTAGGCTACTTTGCTGAAATAACCACCCTGATTTATTTTGTCTAGACGTTCAAATGGAACGAATGGATGTGGACGATCAAAGGAAACGAGACCTAGACATTGTATACACCACAGTAAGGACACTGTTCATAACAGTCAACCAAACTTACCCGATCCATCTTGGAAGCGATTCTTTCTTCAAATAAAAAAATATGAAAGTAAATGTGTACGCTAGAGTTACTTTCTTTGTCACGGCGTTCAGATAAAGAAAAGCTAGACCAGCGCAATCAAACGTCCTTTTAAATATCAAAACTGGATTTAAATGGAGACAAATTTTACATCAGAACGATCCTGTGGAATTTATTTTAGTTTGAAAACTAGATAGAGGATGGTAACAAAGAACTTCCTGTTGATGCTTTTCGGCTTCTTCTGTGGTGTTTAAGAGGTGCCGCCACCTACCGTACATAGTCATCAACACTTCCAAGTGCCTGAAGCGGTTTAAGGAGTGTAATTTATTGCTATAAAATAACTGTTTGTATTCCCTCAAATATATAGTGTTAAGGTTCCCCTTGCTCTGCAAGTGCCGCGGCTTTTGTGGAACGATGGGTAACGATGCTTCGTGGGTGACTGTTGTTGGTGTGTGCAGAAGGTCCCTGGTTCGCGCCCGGGTCGGGGCGAGGGGACGGACTAAAGTTATACTGTTACACAAGCACTGATAAGAAGTGATCAGGTAGGCCTATTATGACGTTTCCACTGGATCAGAGCATGACATTTTATCTTTTCACACTGGTTATTTAAAGTGAGAGAGCTGGAAAGATTTTTCAAATACAATGATTAACTATTGCAATTCTCAATGGATGTAAAAACAGACGTTTGCTTGCTGTTTTGAGGTGAAGAATACAACATTACTTTGAAATGCTCAACAGGTCATTAGTGATGGTGCGTTAAGCCAACCAGAAATACTATCAGATCTCCAAATGGGCACATTTATGTACATTTTCCCAGAGGCCAGGTAGCCTATTGGCCTACTTCTATGCATGCAGGTCCTTACTCAACATTGACAGGAGCGCTCCAAACAAAAGACTGACTAAAATGACAACTCGTAAATGGAATGAAATCAACCAAAACTTGTTTCTCACAAGTTCAGCATAGGTTGTGCACTCTGCAAACAATCTGTCGACTTCGACAATAATACCGGGAAGACTGGAATAATTATATTGAATGCATTAACAGAAATGACTGTAACCAAAGTAACAAACATTGTAAATGAGGAATTAACGTTAGAATGTACTACTGGTGATATGTAATGGAAGTGATATCAAACGCAAACAATTCACACAATGAAGTTATAAAACAATGAATGTGCACAAATTGGCAGGAGAGAGCGCATTCTGGAGAAGCACATTGTGCATCTGGGCGCTGCATGTTCAATCCGACATCTGCATTGGCCATGCAGCATTTATGGTGATAAGGCCTCAGTAGAAGTCAGGGAATTCATACTTCTTGTGCTTCGCGAAACAGTGCAAGAAGAAGTGAGTTTGTTTTCTACAGGATGTACTGTCAACGCGGAGCTAAAGAGCCCTCCACATTGTCACAAAATTTAGGAGGAGCATATATATTTGCGCCCATCTCGGGTAACTAATCTATTGGAGGCCTAGACTAAAAGCCCATTCATGCTTGATCCGAAAATGTATGTGTGTCTCACACACACA
Organism: Salvelinus namaycush; assembly: GCF_016432855.1. Taxonomy (NCBI): domain Eukaryota; kingdom Metazoa; phylum Chordata; class Actinopteri; order Salmoniformes; family Salmonidae; genus Salvelinus; species Salvelinus namaycush. The sequence goes on along the minus strand of NC_052309.1, from coordinate 95,570,425 downwards.
TGTTACTACTTGACTAAAACCAACTGCATGACAACCAAACAAGCGACTAATTTGGGGTCAGCCTTAATTCAGACCCCTTGATTTCCCCCCCACATTTTGTTGTTACAGCCTTACTCTAAAATGGAATAGTCTTGGTGGTTCCAAACTTCTTCCATTTCAGAATGGAGGCCACTGTGTCCTTGGGGACCTTCAAAGCTGCAGAAATGTTTTGGTTCCTTCTCCAGATCTGTGCCTCGACACAATCCTGCTTCAGAGCTCTACAGACATTTCCTTCGACCTCATGGCTTGGTTTTTGCTCTGACATGCACGGTCAACTGTGGGACCTTATATAGACAGTTGTGTGCCTTTCCTAATCATGTCCAATCAACTGAGTTTACCACAGGTGGACTCCAAACAAGTTGTATTAACATCTCAATGGAAACAGGATGCACCTGTTTCTGAGTCTCATAGCAACGGGTCTGAATACTTATGTAAATAATATAGTTTAATTTTTTTATTACATTTTGTAAAATTCCTAAACTTTTCACTTTGTCATTATGGGGTAGTGTGTAGATTGAGGGGGGGGGGGAGAGTATTTAATACATTTTAGAATAAGGCTGTAATGTAACAAAATGTGGAAAATCGTCACTGGGTCTGAATACTTTCCGAATGCACTGTATGTATTGTAACAGGCTCACAATGTGGTTACTTAAGTCCGATTTTGATATATTTGGCTGTTTTCGCAGGATAACGTTTAAAAGTTGAAGTGACTTCTAAATGCTTACTCCGGTTAGCATAGCTAGCATCTGTGGTGGTGGTAGTCAATCATTTTTAACTGTAATGCAGTTGATTGGTGAATATGAAATTAACATTTGCTGGTTGGGGTTTACATACAAGCGTTATACTCTGATTTGTACCTCAATATAGTGTGACATACACATATAAACAATAGTCTAAACGTAGACTAATTTTGCTGGGGGGCAATGAAGAGATTCAGGATTATTCCCCCATGGCCTTTTCTCCCACACATTTCCATGGCAATTCTATTGTTTTGCTCGAGTTCAATAGACTTCTTTACCACATCTACAGTTGAAGTCGTAAGTTTACATACACTTAGGTTGAAGTCATGAACTCATTTTTCAACCAATCCACATTTCTTCTTCACAAACTATAGTTTTGGCAAGTCGGTTAGGACATCTACTTTGTGCATGACACAAGTCATTTTTCGAACATTTGTTTACAGCTTATTTCACTATCACAATTCCAGTTGACTGTGCCTTTAAACAGGTTGGAAAATTCCAGAAAATTGTCATGGCTTTAGAAGCTTCTGATAGGCTAATTGACATTATTCGAGTCAATTGGAGGTGTACCTGTGGATGTATTTCAAGGCCTACCTTCAAACTCAGTGCCTCTGCTTGACATCATGAGAAAATCAAAAGAAATCAGCCAAAAATTGTACACCTCCACAAGTCTGGTTCATCCATAGGAGCAATTTCCAAACGCCTCAAGGTACCGCGTTCATCTGTACAAACAATAGTAAGCAAGTATAAACACCATGGGACAATGCAGCCGTCATACGGCTCAGGAAGGAGGCGCGTTCTGTCTCCTAGAGAGAAATGTACTTTGGTGCGAAAAGTGCAAATCAATCCCAGAACAACAGCAAAGGACCTTGTGAAGATGCTGGAGGAAACAGGTACAAAAGTATCTATATCCACAGTAAAACGAGCCCTATATCGACATAACCTGAAAGGCCACTCAGCAAGGAAGAAGCTACTGCTCCATGGTTTGCAACTGCACATGGGGACAAAGATCGTACTTTTTGGAGAAATGTCCAATGGTCTGACACAAAAATAGAACCGTTTGGCCATAATGACCATCGTTGTGTTTGGAGGAAAAACCGTGAAGCACGGGGGTGGCAACATCATGTTGTGGGGGTGCTTTCTGCAGGAGGGACTGGTGCACTTCACAAAATAGATGGCATCATGAGGAAAGGAAATGATGTGGATATATTGAGGCAACATCTCAAGACATCAGTCAGGAAGCTAAAGCTTGGTCGCAAATGGACAATGACCCCAAGCATACTTGTAAAATGGCTTAAGGACAACAAAGTGAAGGTATTGGAGTGGCCATCACGAAGCCCTGACCTCAATCCTATAGAACATTTGTGGGCAGAACTGAAAAAGCGTGTGCGAGCAAGGAGGCCTACAAACCTGACTCAGTTACACCAGCTCTGTCAGGAGGAATTGGCCGAATTTCACCCAACTTATTGTGGGAAGCTTGTGGAAGGCTACCCAAAACGTTTGACCCAAGTTAAACAACTTAAAGGCAATAATACCAAATACTAATTGAGTGTATGTAAACTTCTGACCCACTGGGAATGTGATGAAAGAAATAAAAGCTGAAAAATCATTCTACTATTTTTCTGACATTTCACATTTTTTAAATAAAGTAGTGATCCTAACTTACCTAAGACAGGGAATTTAAATGTCAGGAATTGTGAACAACTGAGTTTAAATGTTTTTGGCTAAGGGTTATGTAAACTTCTGACTTCAACTGTATGTTCCAAACAGGTTTATGGTGATCAGACTAAATCAACTGTTTTATGAAAGAGATGGATATGACTTCACTAGATGTTTTCTATTGATCCTTTATTTAGGGATCTGGAACCGGTGTCGAATAGGAGGCAAATAAAATACGACACATGTTTTGTTTTCTGGTGTTTTTCCACATAGGCCCTAAATGAACAAAGCTTTCCCCACATCTAAGGTTTCTCTCCAGTGTGTGTTTGCTGGAGTGAATTTAGGTTCCCTGATTGACTGAAGAGCTTGCCACACTGATCACAAGTATAAGGTTTCTCTCCAGTGTGTGTTCGCTGGTGTGTATTCAGGTGTACTGCTTGACTGAATTTCTTGCCACAATGATCACAGCTGTAAGGCTTCTCTCCAGTGTGTGTTCGCTGGTGTAGAGTCAGGGAGTAAGCTACAGCAAAGCTCTTCCCACACTGACCACAGCAAAAAGGTTTCTTTGCTGTGTGTATGCGCTGGTGTATAGTTAGTGTTTCTGAAGAAGCAAAGCTCTTTCCACACTGATAACAACTATAAGGCTTATCTCTGGTGTGTGTTCGCTGGTGTGTAGTCAGATTGGAAGCAACAGCAAAGCTCTTCCCACATAGACAGACATAAGGTTTCTCTCCAGTGTGTGTTCGCTGGTGTCTAGTCAGGGAGGAAGTTAGAGAAAAGCTCTTCCCACACTGATCACAGCAAAAAGTCTTCACTCCAGTGTGTGTTAGTTGGTGTGTTGTCAGGTGGCCAGACTGATTGAAGCTCTTCCCACACTGACCACAGCTATAAGGCTTCACTCCTGTGTGTGTTAGCTGGTGTATGTTTAGGGCTCCCAAATAAGCAAATCTTTTCCCACAATCAAGGCAGGGGTAAGGCCTCTCCCCTGAATGAATTCTCAGATGATATTTTAAGGTTTGAGAAGCAGTGAAACTCTTCCCACACTGAGAGCAGCAGTACGGTTTCTTTCCGGTGTGAATCCGCTGATGAATAATGAAGCCACTCCGGCTTGTGAAATTCTTCCCACAGTCAGAGCAGCAGTGGTGAGGTTTCTTCCCTCTACAACTCTGCTGGTGTTTCTTGAGGTGTTCTGATCTGGAGAGGTTCTTCTCTGTCACGTCAGTAACATGTTGAGGCTCCCCAGATGATAAGCTCCTCCCACTGAGAGAACAACGGTTAGGGGTGTCACCTGTGAAACAAAGACACTGAATAATAGGTTTTGGAAATATGTGTGAATAAATACTATACATTTTTTTAAAGCTTTTGTTATTTAGCAGACACTCTTATCCAGAGAAAATTACAGGAGCAATTGGGGTTAAGTACCTTGCTCAAGGGCACATGGACAGATTTTTCACCTAGTCGGCTTAGAGATTCTAACCAGCAACCTTACGATTAGTGGCCCAACATACTTAACCACTAACCTACCTGCCGCCCTGATCATCAATATACACTCAGTGGAGTGGCCAGTTTATTAAGTACACCCCCCTCCGTTCACGAAACTGGATTGACAATTTACTGGCTACTGAGTGTATACTGCTTATCAATCAATTAACAGAGGTTTCAGAATCAGATTGTAGTCTCATCCACACACCCCATTGTTCTTACTTGATGAAATCAAATCTCCATCTCCCTCTTCGTGTCCTTCTCTCACAGTTCCACTCTGCCCTGGTGTTTTCCTGCAGTCGACCAGCCATACAGACACCCTCTTCAGATCCAGCCGTAAGGCGCTACCGGGAGAGTTGCAACCAGGGGACTCCGGCAGGTTGGTGGGGGACGAGCTAGCTCTGTCCTGGTGACCACAGGAAGTATTGTACATAGAATATCATTAGACCAAACATTTGATTACTTTATTCTACGTCTCTGATTGGTGCTTCCTTATAATACCTCCTTTCTCCTGAAGTGTGTCATCGTTCACTACTTTACACTTCGGCAAATTTTTCAAATGTTAGTAGTAGATTTTTTACAAATGTAAAAACGTATAACACTACAAATTTTTCTAAATGGAAGTGATACTTGTAATGCCCCGTCTTATGTTCAAAACCTTTGATTGAGTATTCATTTGAGTTGAACACATCTTTCACCCCTGAGCCAATCTCGGTTAACCCAGAACTAATGTCTCATGTAATTGGTCAGCCGCTCGGTTAAGTTCTGAGTTCATACGTGATAGGATGAGAGCTTAACAGGTGCTAGAATGAAGAGCTCCACCCTCTCAAGATACGGGCCGAATGTCCCCTCCCCTTTCCAAAATGTCGGCGTATGCCAACACCTGCGAAACCGTGATTTGTCATAACTAGAGAACCAAAACACCTGAACTGCTGCTCATTATGATGTAGTATTTAGAGCCAAATCCATCAATTATTTGGTTTTACCTTCCACCCTGAATTAAATGAATGTCAATTTATACAGTTATCCCCATATACAATAGAGCCACATCTTTCTGGTGCCTTTAACAGTTTGTTTCTAGCCTAAAGCATTGCAGAGTTATGCATCCTATACTTTTATATAATCAGGGTTTGGGGGGCATTAGCCCCTCACCCACCCCAAGCACCACACCACTGGAATGAACGTTGACAAATATCCAACACATGGGCTAGTCCACCATCCAGATCAGAGCTGTAAATACAATCAAGCCTGTCTAATGTCAGAGTTGTTAGTTGGGCACTGTTGACCAGCACAGATTTTGATAATGTCAAGACAGGAGAAGTAGCATACTAGAATCTATTCTGGATGTTCCAAACTGGTGAGTTTTTCCTGATGCTAGCAAGCATGTATTTGCACACTGCAGCAGAGAAATTGCTATTTACATGTGTATTTGCCCTCCCTTTGGCATATCAGATCACGACTCCAATCTGCTCCTCTCTGCCCATCCACATCGACAGGGCTGGTCAAGTTCCTTTGTGTACACAACACTGACAATCTGAAATGGTCCATCCACACAGACCGTGTGGTGAAGAAGGCTGAACAGCGCCTCTTCAACCTCAGGAGGCTGAAGAAATTCAGCTTGGCCCCTCAGACCCACAAACTTTTACAGATGCACCATTGAGAGCATCCTGTCGGGCTGAATCACCGCCTGGTACGGTAACTGCACCATTCACAACTTCAGGGCTCTCCAGAGGGTGGTGAGGTCTGCCCAACGCATCACCGGCGGCACAATGCCTGCCCTCCAAGACACTTACAGCACCCAATGTCACAGGAAGGCCAAAAAGATCATTAAGGTCCTCAACCCCCTGTGCCACAGCCTGTTCACCCCGCTATCATCCAGAAGGCGAGGTCAGTACAGGTGCATCAAAGCAGGGACCAAGAGACTGGAAAAACAGCTATCAAGGCCATCAGACTGTTATAAAGCCATCACTAGCCAGTGTCCACCAAGTACCCTGCCCTGAACTTAGTCACTGTCACTAGCTGACCACCACCCAGTACCCTGCCCTGAACTTAGTCACTGTCACTAGCTGACCACCACCCAGTACCCTGCCCTGAACTTAGTCACTGTCACTAGCTAAACACCACCCAGTTGCTCTACCCTGCACCTTAGAGGCTGCTGCCCTATGTACATAGACATGGAACACTGGTCACTTTAATAATGTTTACATAATGTTTTACCCACTTCATATGTATATACTGTATTCTAGTCAAGGCCATGCTATTCAACTAATATATATATATATATATATATATATATACACACACACACACACACTATTCGATCCTACAGATATAGTAAATATTCCATCCACATATATTGTCTATACATCCTGTGATGGAAAATGTTATCGTGTGAAGAGCCGCCTTAAAGGTTCATCTTGTCTAAATGTCAAATAATCCTTGGTTCCTGTCTGTACTTGGTAAAGATATGAAGGGGGGCAACATGACCCCCTCAGGACCATCTGTCAAAACGCCCAGAATATGTTCTATAAGTTAAGACAGGAGGCGGTGCCAGACACGCCGGAACCAACCCTATGAGGATTGCCCCGAGGGAGCTACCTTCAGAACGCTACTTTATACTTCTAAGTTTGACTGACCTCTCCAGCATGCTGATAAAACAATGATTTTTTAAGATTGACTTTGAGTGTCCCTGTGTTGCATTTACACGACTATCCCATCATACACTACATGACCAAAGGTATAGCGACACCTGCTCGTCGAACAACTCTTAACAAAATCACAGGCATTACTATGGAGTTGGTCCCCCTTTTGCTGCTATAACAGCCTCCACTCTGCTGGGAAGGCTTTCCACTAGATGTTGGCGAATTGCTGTTGCGACTTGCTTCAATTCAGCCACGAGCATTAGTGAGGTTGGGCACTGATGTTGGCCGTTTAGGCCTGGGTTCCAATTCATCCCAAAGGTGTTTGATGGGGTTGAGGACAGAGCTCTGTGCGAGCCAGTGAAGTTCTTCCACACCAATCTCGACAAAACATTTCTGTATTGATCTCGCTTTGTGCACGGGGGCATTGTCATGCTGAAACAGGAAAGGGCCTTCCCCAAACTGTTAACACAAAGTTGGAAGAGCAGAATGTCATTGTATGCTATAGCATTAAGAATTCCCTTCACTGGAACTAAGGGGCCTAGCCCGAACCATGAAAAACAGTCCCAGACAATTATTCCTCCTCCACCAAACTTTACAGTTGGCACTATGCATTGGGGCAGGTAGCGTTCTCCAGGTATCCACTAAACCCAGATTTGTTAGTCGGCGGCGAGCCTTACGCCACTCCAGCCGACGCTTCGCATTGCGCATGGTGATCTTAGGCTTGTGTGCGGCTGCTCAGCTATGGAAACCCATTTCATGAAACTCCCGACCAACAGTTATTCTGCTGACGTTGCGTCCAGAGGCAGTTTGGTACCCAGTATGAAATGTTGGAACTGAGGACCAACGATTTTTACGTACCTCTGCGCTTCAGTACTCGGCGGTCCAGTACTCGGCGGTCCCATTCTGTGAGCTTGTGTGGCGTACCCCGTATTCTTATCGGCAGACTCAACAGCATTGGGATCTCATATGACTGCCTCGCCTGGTTCACCAACTACTTCTCAGATAGAGTTCAGTGTGGTCAAATCGGAGGGCCTGTTGTCCAAACCTCTGGCAGTCTCTATGGGAGTACCACAGGGTTCAATTCTCGGGCTGACTCTTTTCTCTGTATACATCAACGGTGTCATTCTTGCTGCGGGTGATTCCCTGATCCACCTCTACGCAGACGACAACATTCTGTATACATTTGGCCCTTCTAAACAAATAACACAAGCACGCTCTAAGGCCACAAGACTGTGTATACCTCCTGCTATGCTCTCAACATGAGGATCTGTACAAACAAAGTAATGGGACTTGCTGAAGCTGCCATCTTGTGCCGTTGTTTTCCACGTACATCTTTTTAAGAACTGACTGTTAACAAACCTCCAAACGAGCTTCAATGCCATACAACACTCCTTCCGTGGCCTCCAACTGCTCTTAAACGCAAGTAAAACTAAATGCATGCTCTCCAACTGTTCGCTGCCCTCACCCGCTCGCCCGACGAGCATCACTACTCTGGACGGTTCTGACTTAGAATATGTGGACAACTACAAATACCTAGGTGTCTGGCTAGACTGTAAACTTTCCTTTCAGACTCATATTAAACATCTCCAATCCAAAATTAAATCTAGAATCGGCTTCCTATTTTGCAACAAAGCCTCCTTCACTCACGCCGCCAAGCATGCCCTCGTAAAACTGACTATCCTACCGATCCTCGACTTCGGCGATGTCATAGCTAGCTAGTGTTTGTGGTAGAAATTACAACATTGTTATTCAAATTACCTTTTTATATTAGAATATTCTTCAATTAGTACTTTCACACTGTCTGTTGGCCTGAGAGGAGCCTCTGGTGCTTAATGCTGGCAGTTTATTTACAATGCCTTTGTGATAAGACCTAAAGACTACATTCTACTGCATGATTAGTGTCTGTGTGAAATGCTGGTCTGTCTGCCAGGGCCAGGCAAACTCAACCTCCAATTTCTCTCCCACATCGCAAATGGACACTGGACTTCATCTGTTGTGGGAAGGATCTATTGTCCAATGTTGTATTATCAATTCTGTATAAACAAGTAGTAAATGACCTAGAGACAGACATTTGGCGCCATGTAAATCTTGCTGTCTGTTACTGTCGGTACCCGTGTATAATTTCACAAATCTGTTACTTATGAGGACTCAGGAGGACTATAAAAAGTAGTAACTTAACCCTGCTTATTTGGGCTTGTAGCTCTACACCATTGGGTGACCGTTAACGCTCCATTACTGCAGTAATTATTAATAGTTTGATGGTTTTGTAGAAATCTAAAAGTCTCTCCTTTGATTAGAATATTTATCACGACACATTGCAAAAGTCCATGGCATGCATTTGTAACAGTATAACTTTAAACCGTGCCCTCGCCCCGACCCGGATGCGAACCAGGGACCCTCTGCACACATCAACAACGGTCACCCACGAAGCATCGTTACCCATCGCTCCACAAAAGCCGCGGCCCTTGCAGAGCAAGGGGAACCACTACTTCAAGGTCTCAAAGCGAGTGACGTCACCGTTTTTAAAGGCTATTAGCGCGCACCACCGCTAACTAGCTAGCCATTTCACATCGGTTACACATTGTAAGGTAGCAGCGTGACCATGTTTTTAACTGATGTAGCTAGCTAACCATGTTTTGTGGAAAAATGTAGGACTGCCGTTTGGACATGAACTAGCTAGTGTCAACTGTTCTTGTCTGTTAGGTAACTTTAGTATTTTTTTTAACAAACCTTCCATAAACAATTACACCTTTCTTTGCTTGTTCGTTAGCTACCTACAGAGGTTAGCTGCTGTACTTTGGACAAGCATGCTAACGTTAGCTAATAGCAGCTGTATTGTTGCCAAGCAACCGAGTTGCTGACCAGGTTAGAAAGAACTCTTGAGATGAAGCTGGAAATAAATTAGTAATAGCAGAAATGCTACAAAAAGGTAGCAACACATCATTGGTTCTTAATGGACGGAAATGTGCACCTGAGGTAGTGCCGGAATAGTGGAGGCAGCCCTGTTTTCTTTGCGACTTGCGGTAACTAAATCAACAGGTATTTAGTAGTTCTAAAATGTCGGAAACATTAACTGGCTTGACCATGCTGTAGGTCAATTAACTTTGTCACATGCAAAACGTATGACTGAACAAAAGGTGTGGTTTACTTTATTCTGCCACTGTCTTCTTGTCAATGCATATTAACTAACAGGTTATATAGAAAACAACGCAATTATCACAACACACATGTTGTAATATGGCTATTTTTTCTGCCTTTGCTTCCGGGTGATTTTACCGCTACTGGAAGGTGTAGCTTTGGCCTCTCCATGGTTTTGACTTAACATGCTCGTTGCGCATTGCCTTTTATCAATGTGTGCGCTTTAGGCTAGTAGGCTACTTTGCTGAAGGACAAAATATCCCAAGTGTTTATTACCACCATTTGTTTTATTTTGTCCAGTTGTTCAAATGAAACGAATGATATGGAAGGTCAAAGTTGGTGATAACTAGGCCTAGACGTGTTATACGCCACAGTAAGCATATTGTTAATAAAAGTAAGCCAAACTTACCTGATCCATTATTGAAGCTATTCTTCCTTCAGCGTTTCTTCAAATAAAAAAAAGTGACAGTAAATCTGTAGCTAGCCTACACTACAGTTACTTTCTTTGTTGCAGCATTCAGATAAAGCACCGCTAGACCAGAGCAATCACACGTCCTTTTCAATATCAACACTTTAGTGGTGACAAATACATGTCTGATTTAGGCTAATCTCACCTAGATTTTACCTGATCTATTAAAGTAAACGTTCAAAGCCCTATTCACCAAGAATCCTGATGTCTGTTATCGTCTAACTCAACCCGAGAGTCTGTTGGAACAACGTCCTCTTCGAGAGTCCAGATAGTTGTAATTCTCTAAAGCCCAGTAAGGGAAGCCTATAAAATAACACTGATTACAGCAGCGCTATCCGTGCGAACCAGTAAAACCCGATGTATGTTCAATGCGACATCTGCAGTGGCCATTTACAGCAATGCAACCTTGGTAGAAGTTAAGACTTCCTGCGATTCAAAGAGCAGAGCTGTTGAAAAGGAAGTAAACGGTCTTCTTCTTTGGTATTATGGCGGTTCGCATACAACTGTTATAAGTGCATGCCGCCACCTACTGATTTGTCTATTTATCAGCTTACTATTTTGTAGTTCTGTAGAATGAATTCATTACACGTTGAAAAAAATGCCCAACCAACTAACCCTACACCCATTAACCTCATTATTCCACTACTTTGGCCCTCTGATCCTACACTAGGCCAGCAGACTGGGAGGACGGGATATTATCTTCAAAACACCTTGTAACTCTGCAGTAAAATATTGTACACCCAAGTACTTCAACAGCTGCCGCCACAACATCTATCCACTGTGATTTACATTCTATTCCTGTGGTACAGTTGACAACCATGGCTATGAACGCAAAAATAAAAACTTTCCTGAAGCATGTTATTCCTATCACTCTCGATTGACCTCAGCCTAATCACAGGTATCCTCTCAGGATCCTTCACCCTGGACCCATCTCACTCTACTACTCTCTTCACTGCCTCAGCATACAACACCTTCTGCACTACTCTGATCCTGGTAACCTCCACCTGTCTTTCTCTCACCGGACATGTCTGATCTCCAGCACCATGTGTACCCCTATAGTTTTTAGTTTACACTTTTTCCATCAATACTACACATTCCTTTCTCTCAGGTTCCCCTGTCACTTCTCACATCTAGGAATCTCCCTGCTACACACTGCTGGAAGGAAGTTTTCAAGGAAAGGAGTTTGTGTTTATACAGGAAGTACCGCCTCCCTTACCGTAAACCAATCATGTCAATGTTGAGCTATATGAGCTATTCAGCTTGTAGTCTTGAAACTCAGAAATGAGTTACCTTTGGCTTGTTCATCCATCCCAATGGGAAAAATGAATGGGGAAAAATGTGGGTTTTAGAATAAACGCCGAAAATAAGGTCAGCACAGGCTAAGGAGATCTTATACGTTTTTGTTCTATGAGATAATAGCAGTCAGTGAGTATGACCTTTATGAATTATAAAGCCTTTGTGATGTGCTTTTTTAAAATTACATAAATACTTCAAAATTCACAAGTGACGTTGGCTGATAGATTGTATAGCATCTAAACCTGTGTTTCCAACGGACCTTATTTTCTGTGTTTATCCAAACACCATTAATTTCCCCATAGGCTTTGTCCAACGAACCATGGCAAAATTAGTGCCTATAAAAAGATGGCATTACTATTTCTCTCTTTAGAGCCCCACATGGCCGAGTCATAATACCCATAAAACCTAGTGGCCAAACAGGGAAATGGTTCCAATTGTTTTCCACCATTCATTTTTCCCATAGGGGATTTCCCATAGGCTTACCCTGGCGAGACATTTTGATTACCGTGTAACTCTCTCGGACAAGGTGACTTTTATCAATATAGTCGGCTCGATTTACTCTCAAATGTCACTAATGCTAATTAGCATTAAAGTAGACATCATGCAACGCTACAAATCCATAAAAGCTCCTGCACATCATCTCCAGCTGACACCTTTGCTAACAGGTATTGTGTCAATTTAAAGAAATGCAGCAAATTGATTCATTACTACATTTAGTTAACATAAGATAATTAATCCCAACATGCTTATGTTTAATGCTAGATCATTGATTGCAAGATATTAGCTCTTGTCCGTTAGTATTTTAATAAATGCTTAATTAACAGTAAACCTAGACACTTGCATCTCATAGTATTCCGAATGGTGACTCAAGGCTCGCTAACTTGGCTAGCCTCTCAAGGATCGGACCCTATTTTTCCCAATTTTCGCCTAAAATGACATATCCAAATCTAACTTCCTGTAGCTCAGGACCTGAAGCAAGGATATGTATTTTTGATACCATTTGAAAGGAAATACTTTGAAGTTTGTGGAAATGTGAAATTAATTTAGGAGAATATTCGTGTTACTTACAACCTCATGCCGATCCTGTAGAGGCTAGATTCATTGATACAATTATGGGCCTATAGCATTCACATAATATTGGGAGTCAGTGAAAATATGCTTTACTCTTCACCTTCTTCTGGCAACGGTCCATACTTGGTCCCTTACTCTTAATAATTTACGTTGATAATCTTCACCTTTTCCAAATGTGTATTTTGGTCCTGTTTCGTCCAACAATACATTACGTTATCAAAGTATGTTTGTCTATTTTATGTTTCTATCTTAAAATATGTTTGTCTTACCGTCTTCTGGTAGCCCATTATGGTGTAGGGGTCCTGTCAGGGGTCCTCCCCGCCCGAGGCCTGGCCACTTGTAGACAAGGTCATTTTTATTACGATTCAGAACAACATTAGTGAAGTAACACATTAAACATTGGTTTAGGTGTTACTACATGATCGGTTGAAGTTATTACATTACTCATTAAAACAGTTGTTACTCAACTGATAAAGTAACTAATTACATGAAATGGAAAAGTTATTACTATAATAATTCAACATTTTATCATATTAACCAATAAGATATTACATTTACCGGTTTTATTACATTATAAATCTAAAAGTTATTACATTAACCGTTGTTACAAGACAGTATACCTAGTTCTTTCCTTGACCTCATGAATATTATTATTCAATGTATTATGGATTAGTTTTAGTATCATTTTAATCCACTATATATCACTTTAATTGTATATTTTTATAATAACTTCCTATTTATAAGATAATGGATTGAATTCATATTCAATTGGATACATTAATATACACATTGTTGAAACATTATTCTACATAATGACATTTTATTATAATAGTATCATGAGTATATTGAAGAATATACAACTATCAACATCCCTCCCACACACACACAGGTTCCCTATAACATTTCCTATGATAACATTTATCCATTTAGATCCCAATGTGTGATATTACATAGACAGGGGAGACCTGATCCTAGATCAGAGCTGCATATTATGCTCCACAGAGGTTACCATGGTGATCAGACTAAGGAAACTGTTTAATAATGGGAGATTGATATGACTGTTCATAGACAGACCTCGGGTTTGTTCGCTGGTGTGAATTCAGGCTCCCTGATTGACTGAAGCTCTTTCCACACTGATCACAGCTATAAGGCTTCTTTCTCTCCAGCGTGTGTTATCTTTTGTCTATTCAGGGTGTAAGCAACAGTGAACCTCTTCCCACACTGATCACAGTTATAAGAGTTCACTCCTGTGTGTGTTAGCTTGGGTATGGTTAGGGCTCCTGCACTAACAAAGCTTTCCCCACAATCAAGGCAGGGGTAAGGCTTCTCCCCTGTATGAATTCTCAGATGAGATTTGAAGGTGTTAGAAGCAGAGAAACTCTTCCCACACTGTGAACATCTAAGGTTTCTCTCCCGTGTGAATCCGCTGGTGAATAATGAAGCCACTCTGTCTACTGAAACTCTTCCCACAGTCAGAGCAGCAGTGGTCATGTTTCTTCCCTGTACGTCCCTGCTGGTGTTTCTTGAGATGTTCTGATCTGGAGAGATTCTTCTTTGTCTCGTCGGCAACATGATGTGGTTGAGGATCCCCAGAAAAGTCCCTCCCACTGAGAGAGCGACGGTTAGGAGTGTCCCCTGTGAAACAAAGACATTGAATAACTAGGTTTTGGAAATATGGGTATATTAACAATTAGGGTTAAGTACCTTGCTCAAAAGGCACAGACAGATTTTTCACCTAGTCTGCTCAGAGAACCAGCAACCTTTCAATGAGTGGCCCAATACTCTTAACCACTAGGCTACCTGCTGCCCTTTTCATCAGTTTTTTAGATACACCCCGCTTAACGAAACTGGATCGATAATTAACTGGCCACTCAGTGTTTTACTGTTTACAAATCAATTAACAGAAGCAGATGTCTCATCCACACAACCCATTGTTCTTACTTGATGAAATCAAATCTCCCTCGTGTCCTTCTCTCACAGTTCCACTCTGCCCTGGTGTTTTCCTGCAGTCTACCAGCCGCACAGACACCCTCTTCAGATCCAGCAGTAAGGTGCTACCAGGAGAGTTGTGACACAGGGGACTCCGGCAGGGTGGAGGGGGACGGGCTAGCTCTGTCCTGGTGACCACAGAAGTATTGTACATAGAATATCATGAGACCAAACATTTGATTACATTTGTCTACATCTCTGCTTGATTGCTGCATCCTTAATACCTGAAGTGTGTAATTGTTCACTACTTTCCACAAATGTCTAGTTTTTTTTCAATCACTTTGGCAAATGTTTTAAATGGAGGTGGTATATTTTTTACAGATGTAAAAACGTATAACAATTCTAAATGTCCCTTGTCTTATGTTCAGAACCTTTAAGCAGTCATTGAAGTTGAACACATCTTTCACCCCTGAGCCAATCTTGGTTAACCCAGAACTAATGTCTCACGTAATTGTTCATTGTACTCCCTGTTCACCCACGACTGCGTGGCCAGGCATGAATCCAACACCATTAAGTTTGCTGATGACACAACCATGGTAGACCTGATCACCGACAACGACGAGACAGCCTATAGGGATGAGGTCAGAGACCTGGCCGGGTGGTGCCAGAATAACAACCCATCTCTCAACGTAACCAAGACTAAGGAGATGATTGTGGACTACAGGAAAAGGAGGACAGAGCACGCCCCCATTCTCATCGACGGGGCTGCAGTGGAGCAGGTTGAGCGCTTCGAGTTCCTTGGTGTCCACATCACCAACAAACTAGAATGGTCCAAAACACACCAAGACAGTCGTGAAGAGGGCACGACAAAGCCTATTCCCCCTGAGGAAACAAAAAATATCAGATCGTCAAAAGGTTCTACAGCTGCAACATCGAGAGCATCCTAACTGGTTGCATCACTGCCTGGTATGGCAAATGCTCGGCCTCCGACCGCAAGGCGCTACAGTGGGTAGTGCGAACGGCCCAGTACATCACTGGGGCTAAGCTGCCTGCAATCCAGGACCTCTACACCAGGCGGTGTCAGAGGAAGGCACTAAAAATGGTTAAAGACCCCAGCCACCCCAGTCAGAGACTGTTCTCTCTGCTACTGCACGGCAAGCGTTACCGGAGCGCCAAGTCTAGGACCAAAAGGCTTCTCAACAGCTTCTACCTCTAAGCCATAAGACTCCTGAACAGGTAATCAAATGGTTACCCGGACTATTTGCATTTTGCAAATACCTCAGGGAGGAACCTCAGGGAGGCTGAAGAAATATGTTTTGGTCCTTGTGGAGCTCACAGATTTTTACAGACGCACCATTGAGAGCATCCTGTCGGGCTGTATCACCGCCTGGTACGGTAACTGCACCTTTAGCAACTTCGGGGCTCTCCAGAGGTTGGTGCGGTCTGCCCAACGCATCACTGCGGGCAAACTACATGCCCTCCAGGACACCTACAGCCAATGTCAGAGGAAGGCCAAAAAGATCATCAAGGTCATCAACCACCCGAGCCACGGCCTGTTCAAGCCATTATTATCCAGAAGGCGAGGTCAGTACAGGTACATCAAAGCTGGGACCGAGAGACTGAAAAACAGCTTCTATCTAAAGGCCATCAGACTTTTAAATAGCCATCACTAGCCGGTGTCCACCAAGTACCCTGCCTTAAACTTAGTCACTGTCACTAGCTGACCACCACCCAGTACCCTGCCCTGAACTTAGTCACTGTCACTAGCTGACCACCACCCAGTTGCGCTACCATGCACCTTAGAGGCTGCTGCCCTATGTACATAGACATGGAACACTGGTCACTTTACACACATGTAAAAGAATGGAATTCTTGAAATGTACACACCTGCACAATCATACACACACATACAGATTTATAAAAAAAATGTACTGAATGAATCTGTAGGTCTTATAGTCAATGAGCCAGGGGGCTCACGTGGGGTGAAAATGTATTTTAAAAGTTTGTTGGAAAATGTGTTCTATCATTGCAGCAATGGTAGCTTTCTGTGTGTTATCAATATTTCTATTCATCCCTCCATCCCATTCAGTTTTCCCATAGTGGTTTTACCCTATGACAATGTCAGCATATACTACATCAGGTTATTACTCATGTTTACCTTTTAATCATATATCATTGGAAATATTAGATTCACAGCTGTCCATCAGACACATCTTCAGAATGTTCAGATTGACAGAAAGGTGATCTTTGAAATCTAGGATGCATATCAGTTTTGTCATTGCTTTAAAAAGAAAATTATACATTTAAACTTGGTTTGACAAGTGGTTCTGAAACGTCATAAAATTACCTTTCAAAAGTGTCCAGGCCTCGGGCGGGGAGAACCCCTGACCGGACCCCCACACCCACCCGCACATGGGCTACCACCTCCACCCCATCATGGGCTACCACTCCTCAGAGAGGTCCTCCTCGGAGGACTGATGTTAACGTCAGAAGACTGTAAGAGTGCAACATATTTACAGATAGAAACATAAAATAGACAAACATACTTTGATAATATAATGTGTTGTCAGTTGGAGGAAACAGGACCAAAATACACATTAGGAAAAGGTTAAGATCATTGAAGTAAATGAAAAAGAGTAACAGATCAAGTATGGACAGATGCATGAAGATGGTGAAGAGTAAAGAATATTTTGACTCTGACTCCAATATTATGTGAATGCTAAAGACCCATAATTGTATCAATGACTCTAGCCAAGGTAGCGAGCCTTGAGACACCACTCTGAATACTATAAGATGCAAGTGTCTAGGTTTACTGTTATGCATTTATTAAACGACTAAGTGACGAGCTAATATATTGCAATCAATGACCTAGCATTAAAGGTAAGAATCTCTGGATTAACTATCTAATGTTAGCTAAATGTAGTAATGAATAAATTGGCCTCATTTCTTTAAATTGACAAATCTGTGACCTGTCATGGGCAAATTTTAAAATTACACAATACATGTTAGTGATGTTGTCAGCTGGAGATGATGTGCAGGAGCTTTTAAGGGATTTGTTTCATTGCATGATGTCTACTTTCATGCTAATTAGCATTAGTGACATTTGAGATTAAAAAGAGCAGACTGACTTTTATATATATATATATATAAAAGTCACCTTGTCCGAGAGAGATTTTCACGGTAATCAAAATGTCTCGCCAGGGTAAGCCTATAGGAAATCCCCTATAGGGAAAAATGAATGGTGGAAAACAATTGGAACCATTTCCCTGTTTGGCTACTAGGTTTTATGGGTATTATGACTCGGCCATGTGGGGCACTAAAGAGAGAACTAGTAATGGCATCTTTTTATAGGCACTAATTTTGCCATGGTTCGTTGGACAAAGCCTACGGGGAAAATGTAACGGTGTTTTTGTATGGTGTTTGGATAAATTACGAAAATAAGGACTGTTGTAAACACACGTTTAGGAGATCTTATTAGTTTTGTTCCAGAATCTTTATCAGCTAATGCCACTTGTGAATTTAAGATTTTATTTAACTAAAGAAGCATATAAATCACAAACGCTACATTATTCATAAAGGTCATATTAACTGAATGTTATTATCTCATAGAACAAAGCGTATAAGATCTCCTCAGCCTGTGCTGACCTTATTTTCAGTGTTTATTCCAAAACTTCAATTTTTTTCCCATTGGGATGGCTGAACGAGCCAAAGGTAACTCATTTGCGAGTTAAGACTACAAGCTGAAGAGCTCATATAGCTCGACATTGACATGATTTGTTTACGTTGGGGAGGTACTTCCTGTATAAACACGAATTCCCTTCCTTGACTACTTCCTTCCAGCATCCTAGATGTGAGAAGTGTGCAGGAGGACCTGAAAGAAAGAAATGTGTAGAAGATGGCTCCAGGGTGAGGGATCCTGAGAGGATACCTGTGATTAGGCCGAGGTCAATAGAGATTGATAGGAATAACATGCTACAGAAAGGTTTTTTTGTTTTGTTTTCATGGCCATGGTTGTCAACTGTACCACAAGAATAGAATGTAAATCACAGTGGATAGATGCGGTGGCAGCTGTTGAGAAGTACTTGGGTGTACAATATTTTACTGCAGAATTACAAGGTGCTTGAACGATAATATCCCGTCCTCCCAGGCTGCTGGCCTGGTGTAGAATCAGATGGCCAAAGTAGTGGAATAATGATGTTTTAATGGGTGTAGGGTTAGTTTGTTTTTAACAAAGTGTAAAGAATTCTTTCTACAGAATAGTAGGCTGATACACAGCCAATTCACTAGGTGGCAGCATGCACCAATAGTCATTGTTTGCGGACCGCCATAACTCTGAAGAAGAAGAAGAAGAGCACTTCCTTCACAGCTCTGCTCGGTGAAGCGGAATAAGTATACATCCACTGACTACTGTGGAGGTTGCATTACTATAAATCCTTCATGGCCACTGCAGACGTCAGATTAAACATACATCAGGTTTTACTGGTTCCCTGTACGTATAGCGCTGCAGTAATTAGTCTGGTATTTTATAAGCTTCCCTTACTGGGCCTCAGACAATTAAAACTATCTGGAATCTCGAGGACGTCGTTCCAACAGACCCTCTGGTTGAGTTAGACGATAACAGACAACAGGATTCTTGGTGGATAGGGTGTTGAACGTTTTCTTGACTCTAATAGAACCAGTAAAATCGTATCCAGGATCTTTCTGAAGTAAGATTCCTTTAGATTAATTTTGATTCGAGTTTTGATTTGATTGCTTTGGCCTAGCTGAGAAATTAACTGTGGTGTAGGCTAGCTACAGATTTATACAGATTTACTGTCACGTTTTTTTATTTGAAGAAACGCTGAAGAAAGTATAGCTTCCACGATGGACCGGGTAAGTTTGGTTGACTTTTATTAACAGTATGCTTACTGTGGTGTATAACATGTCTAGTTATCATCTTCGATCTTCCATATCCTTTCGTTCTATTTGAACAGCTGGACAAAATAAACAATGGTGGTAATAAACACTTGGGATATTTTGTCCTACAGCAAAAAAGTACCCTGCTAAAGCACACACATTGATACAAGGCAATGCGCAACGAGCAGGTAATGGAGAAATAATGCGGCTAAAGCTACATCTTCCAATAGGGGTGCGTGGGTAAAGTCACCGGGAAGCCAAGGCAGAAAAATAGCCATATTACAACCTATGTGTTGTGATAATTGTTTTGTTTGCTCTATAACCTGTTAGTTCATATGCCTTGACACAGCCGAGACAAGGAGGAGGCAGAATAAATTCAACTACACCTTTTGTTCAATCATAAAACCGGAGAGGAACATCTGTCCAGTTGAGTTCACAAAACATGTTGCATGTAACAAACAGTTACACGACCTACAGAATGGTCAAGCAAGTGAATGTTTCTCACATTTCGGAATACTAAACAATTATTGATTTAGAGTTACCGCAAGTCGAACATGAGACAGGCGCTGCCTCCTCTATTCAAGCACCATTACAATTTAAACATCCTCTAATCACCTATGCTTAGTCTACCACAGTGACAACTGAAATATACCAAAAACCAGGGGTGAAACTTTCACTGGGGATGGAGTGAACATGTCCCCCCCACATTCTGAAATTGAATTTTTGTCCCCCTCAGTTTTATTATTGGAATGTGATACAACATGAGGTAGGGGTGTGCTTTAGGACCACGCGGACCCCTCCGAGTGGAGCGGTCAGGTAGGCTATTTGGAGTGTTTAATCATTATGTCCACCCACCTCTAAAACCAAAGATGCGCCTCTGGCAAAAAATGATTTAGTCCGATCAACCTAAGCTTAATATGATGCTAGGCATAGCATCGTCCGGGTTAGGGAGGGTTTGGCTGGTAGGGATATCCTTGTCTCATCGCGCACCAGCGACTCCTGTGGCGGGCCGGGCGCAGTGCGCGCTAACCAAGGTCGCCAGGTGCACGGTGTTTCCTCCGACACATTGGTGCGGTTGGCTTCCGGGTTGGATGCGCGCTGTGTTAAGAAGCAGTGCGGCTTGGTTGGGTTGTGTTTCGGAGAAACTCTCGACCTTCGCCTCTCCCGAGTCCGTACGGGAGTTGCAGCGATGAGACAAGACTGTAACTACTGCCAATTGAATACCACGAAATTGGGGAGAAAAAAAGGGTAAAAAAATAATAATAATAACATGTCCAAGGACAAAAAAAGTAGACTGAGCATTTGAGTCGCTGGATGCAGGGGGTGGGAGAGCAGTGTTGGCAGAGCTCAGTCTACCCTGATGAAGCTCCCGTCTAAAGAGTGGAGCTGCTGCAGGGGATTGGAGTGGCTGCAAATGTCCATTCTGGGTATGCACAGGAGGTCTTGGGGTGGCTGCTTGTCCTGGGGATGGGAGTCGTGAGGGAAACCAAAACTAGCCTGAGAGGGAGGTTGTGGGGGAAATTGAGGAGGGTGGTGTGGAGGGCAGTGTGGCTAGCGACGCTCCAAACTCTCAGCATATGAGGGCTGATGATGTGAATGATGCATGGTGTGAACTGCATCATGTGGTTTCACTACCATCGACAGTGTTTTGCCAGACCCTAGGGTAGTGGTCGGTGCTGTGCTGGGGCGGGCCTGGTCTGGTAGAGCTGTGCTGGGGCGGGCCTGGACTGGTAGCCTGGGAGGGCTGTTGAGCTGTTGAAGAGGGTGGTGTGGAGGGAAGTGTGGCTTGCAATGCTCCAAACACTGCACTGGGCCTGTGACTGAGTACGGCTTGGGCATACCTCTGTGTATCTGCATGCAGTTCCTGGGAGAGAAGTGGTGTGGGGGTCAGTGTTGCTCGCCTGTTCTCCAGTCTCTGTGAGGCACCACAGGATGCAGGTCTAAAGGAGTGTCTGATTTTGTCTCAGGGAGTTGGCGGCTGGTCTGCTGCTCCTGTGGGGTGAGGTGGACTGGCCACCCAGTGCAACATCCTTTAACGTCCTGGCGAAGGTGGAGACTGCCTCTGTACAGGCGTACATTGTCCTAAAGACAGTCCAGGCTGAGGGTGGGACAGTAGGCCAGGTGCACGTTGGGCCAGGTGCACGTTGGATCATAGCACACAGTCCCGAGAGAGGCTGGCATTTACCCTCTGGATGGTGGCAGGGTGGAAATCTCTCCTCTGGAGCAGGGTAGATGTTACTGTCTTTTCAAGGGGGGAAATGGTGGAGGCCATCTATGTCACTCCCCTTAGTGATGTGGTCACCCTCTCCTGTTGGGCATGCAGGTCATTGGTCCACGTGTGAATGATGATATGGCTTGGGGAGCCAAGCTGGGCCACAGTAGCTCTGTCCGTTGTGGGGCACCATAACTTTGACATCATTTTATTGTGGAAAAGTTGATGCTCTAATATAAACTTGCAATTTGATTGATAGGAGTAATTACAAGCCATGAGATGGGGATGGAGGGGGTCAGCTGGGTTGGTGCATTGTTTGGTTGGATTGGTTTGTAGGTTGTGATTCAGCTGTTGGCCTGGTCCAAGGTGTTTGTGGAACTCTTTGTAGAGTGGATGATGGTGGCTGAGAAATACCTGCCTTGGCTCATGTAGCTCCTTCTACAGGTCCTGCATGTGGCCAGTGTTGACTGTACTGGACAGTTCCTCTCTAAGTCTGCGGACTTCTATCCTGAGAGCCTGGTTGTCGTCCTCAACATTTTTCATTGCACACTGCTGCTCCCAGATCTCCTCCCTATGCTGACGCACCAGGCTGATCATCTCCATATAAGATGCTGTGGTACTGCAGGTGTCATGTGTGAGAGAGGCATGCTCAGGGCTGTGTCTGCTACAGGTGATGGAGGGAGAGGGACACTGGGGACTACATACTGGGGCACAGAGGGAGTGGAGGCTGCTGTAGGTAGTGACAGTGGAGATGTAAGTACAGCAACAAGAGGTTTTATTTAGTCGAAGTAGTAGACCCAATCAATCAGAAATGTTTGGTCTAGCCTCCTGAGTGGGGCAGCGGTCTAAGGCACTGCATTGCAGTGCTAGAGGCATCGCTACAGAACCGGGTTCAATCCCTGGTGCGGCTGGCTTACGGGTGAAGCGAGCAGTGTGTCAAGAAGCAATGGGGCTTGGCAGGGTTGTATTTCGGGAGGACACATGGCTCTCAACCTTCGCCTCTCCCGAGGCCGTACTGGAGTTGCAGCGATGGGACAAGACTGTTAATTACCAATTGGATATCATGAAATAGGGGGGTAATAAAAATAAATAGATATTTGGTCTAATGATATTCTATGTACAATACTTCTGCGGTCAACAGGACAGAACTAGCACCTTCCCCTCCACCCTGCCAGAGTCCCCGGTTTGCAACTCTCCCGGTAGCGCCTTACTGCTGGGTCTGAAGAGGGTGTCTTCGTTGCTGATCGACTGCAGGAAAACACCAGGGCGGAGTGGAACTGTGAGAGAAGGACACGAGGAAGATGGAGATTTGATTTCATCAAGTAAGAACAATGTTGTATGTGGATTAGACTACAATCTACTTCTGAAACTTCTGTTAATTGATTGATAAACAAGATGCACTCATTGCCAGTTTATTAGGTACACCCATCTTGTACCGGATCGGAGCCGCCTTTTCCTCCAGAACAGCCTGAATTCTTCGGGACATGGATTCTACAAGGTGCCGGAAATTTTCCAGAGGGATGTTGATCCATGCTGACGCGATGGCATCACGCAGTTGCTGCAGATTGGACGGCGTCACATTCATGCTGCCAACAGCCCGTTCCATCTCATCCCAATGATACTCTATTGGGTTTGGTCAGCAACAATGTTCAGATTGGCTGTGGCGTTAAATCGTTGCTCAATTGGTATCAAGGGACCTAACGTGTGCCAGGAAGACATTCCCCACACCAGTACACCGCCGCCAGGCTGGATGGGTCCATGGGCTCATGCTTTACACACCAAATCCAGACTGCCATCAGCATGACGCAACAAAAAACGGGATTTGTCGGACCAGGTAATGTTTTCCGATCCTCAATTGTCCAGTGTTGATGGCGTGCCCTCTGGAGCCGTTTCTTGTTTTCAGCTAATAGGAGTGGAACCCGGTGTGGTTCTCTGCTGTAATAGCCCACCCGTGACGAGGATCGACTAGTTATGCGTTCCGTGATGCCGTTCTGCACACCACTGGTGTACTGCGCTGTTATTTTTTTGTGGCCCGCCTGTTAGCTGGCACGATTCTTGCCATTCTCCTTCAACCTCTCTTATCAACGAGCTGTTTTCACCCACAGGACTGCCGCTGACATTGTCTTTTGTTTGTCACTCGTTTTGCCTATTCTAATGTTTAATCAAACCATAACTGAATGTCTCTACATGTCTGCCTGTTTTAGGTAGCAAGCCACAGCCACGTGACTCACTGTCTGTAGGTGTACCTAATATACTGGTCACTGAGTGTACTGTATTTATTTATGATAATTTTTGTTTATGGACCCGTATTTCATAAACCTAGTAATTCAATGTCTTTGTTTCACAGGGGACACATCTAAACGTGGTCTCGGTGGGAGGGGCTTATCTGCTCAACTTCAACCACATGTTGCTGATGAGGCAGAGAAGTGTCTCTCCAGGTCAGAACACTTCAAGAAACATCAGCAGAGACGTACAGGGAAGAAACCTCCCCACTGCTGCTCTGACTGTGGGAAGAATTTCACTAGCCGGAGTTGCTTCATTATTCACCAGCGGATTCACACCGGCGAGAGACCGTACTTCTGCTCTCAGTGTGGGAAGAGGCACATCTCTGCAGGGCGTCTTAAAGAACACCAAAGAATCCATACAGGAGAGAAACCTTACAGATGCTCACAGTGTGGGAAGAGTTTTGCTCTATCTGGCACCTTAAAATCTCATCTGAGAATCCATACAGGTGAGAAACCGTACTGCTGCTCTCAGTGTGGGAGGAGTTTTACTGTATCTACCGCCTTAAAATCTCATCTGAGAGTTCATACAGGGGAGAAACCGTACTGCTGCTCTCAGTGTGGGAAGGGTTTTACTGTATCTAGTGCCTTAAAATCGCATTTGATAATTCATACTGGCGAGAGGCCTTACCCCTGCCTTCGTTGTGGGAAAAGCTTTGTTAGTGCAGGAAACCTAACTGTACACAAGCGGATACACACTGGAGAGAGGCCTTATAGCTGTGATCAGTGTGGAAAGAGCTTTGCTCTAGCTTCCGTGCTGACTTCCCACCGGCGCATACACACTGGAAAGAAACCGTATACCTGTGAACAGTGTGGGAAGAGCTTTGCCGTAGCTTCCTCCCTGAGTAGACACCAGCGAACACACACTGGAGAGAAGCCTTATGTCTGTCTATGTGGAAAGAGCTTTGCTCAGTTAGGGACAATGAAAAGTCACCAGAAAACAAAAACGTGCCGTATTTCCTCTCCCTCCTATACGGCACCGGTTCCAGATCCCTAAATAAACTTCTAGTGAACAATCATATCCATCTACCATTGTTAAACAGTTGACTTAGTCTGATCACCATGGTAACCTCTGGAGGATAATATTCAGCTCTGATCTAGGATCAGGTCTCCCCTGTCTCTATGTAATATCACACATTGGGATCTAAATGGATAAATGTTATCATACAAAATTTCATAGTGAACCTCTGTGTATGTGTGTGTGTGGGGGGGGATGTTGAAAATTGTATCGTCTGTCATATACTCATGATACTATTATTATATCTCATTATGTAGAATAATGTTTCAATAATAGGTGTATATTCATGTATTTAATTAATCAATAAATTCAATCCATTATCTTATAAACAAGATATCACTTTAATGTTATAGTTTTCTTGTGTGAGCAAGATGGCGCCAACAGAAAGGGTCGCCTCGCTTCTAGTCTAGCCGGGAAGAACTATTGGATATCAGAGCGACGTCAACTTACCAACATTAACGCAAGGAATACAACTTTCCCGATGCGGATCCTTTGTTCGCACCACCACCCAGGGCATTCGATCTGATTCCAGAGGCCGACCCAAAACAACGTCGCCGCAGAAGTGGTAGACGGAGCGGCCTTCTGGTCAGAATTCGGAGGCGTGCACAACACCCACAGCTTCCGAGTATATTACTCACTAATGTCCAGTCTCTAGATAACAAGGTAGATGGAATTAGGTCAAGGGTTGCTTTCCAGAGAGACATCAGGGATTGTAACATACTCGGTTTCACAGAAACATGGCTCTCTCGGGATACGTTGTCGGAGTCCGTACAGCCACCGGGATTTTTGACAGAAATTCTTGACACTGACAGAAATAAACAAATCTCCGGGAAGATGAAGGGCGTGTTGTTGGTTTCATGATTAATGACTCATGGTGTAATCGTAACAACATACAAGAACTCAAGTCCTTTTGTTCACCTGACCTAGAATTCCTCACAATCAAATGCAACCGTATTATCTCCCAAGATAATTATCGTCTGTTATTGTCACTGCCGTGTATATCCCCCCTCAAGCCGATACCACGACGGCCCTCAAGGAACTTCACTGGACTCTGCAAACTGGAAACCACATATCCTAAGGCTGCATTTATTTTAGCTGGGTATTTTAATTAACAAAGCAAATTTGAGAACAAGGCTACCTAAATTCTATCAGCATATTGATTGTAGCACTCGTGAGGGCAATACACTGGATCACAGCTACTCTACTTCCGCGATGCATACAAGGCCCTCCCCCGCCCTCCGTTCGGTAATTCAGACCACGACTCCATTTTGCTCCTGCCTTCCTGTAGGCAGAAACTCAAACAGGATGTACCTCCTGACAAGGACTATTCAACGCTGGTCTAACCAAGCGTAATCCACGCTTCAAGATTGTTTTGATCGCGTGGACTGGGACATGTTCCAGGTAGCCTCAGAGAATAATATTGATTTATATGCTGATTCGGTGAGTGAGTTTATAAGGAAGTGCATTGGAGATGTTGTACCTACTGTGACTGTTAAAACCTACCCCAACCAGAAACCGTAGATAGATGGCGGCAGGTTCTGAAATTAACACCTGCCAAGCGCCAAATGCGGGTAGATTTTTCATTTGGCCAGTAAATCTCAGAAGTTTATCCGCCACACTGGCGGGTATTGTGAAATTTATGAAATGCTTGTAATTATACTTCAGTATTCCATAGTAACATCTGACAAAAAGATCTAAAGACACTGAAGCAGCAAACTTTGTGGAAATTAATATTGGTGTCATTCTCAAAACGTGTATATATATACTGTATATATATATATATGTAAATATACATACACACATGAAAATATATACACATGTAAATATATGGATGAACAGTGACCGAGTGGCATAAGCAAGATGCAATAGATGGTATAAAATACAGTATATACAAATGGTATGAGTAAGGCAAGATA
This sequence comes from Salvelinus namaycush, assembly GCF_016432855.1. NCBI lineage: Eukaryota > Metazoa > Chordata > Actinopteri > Salmoniformes > Salmonidae > Salvelinus > Salvelinus namaycush. Next base: position 95,543,636 of record NC_052309.1, on the reverse strand, counting down.
TGTAAACATTATTGAAGTGGCATTATTAAAGTGACTAGTGATCCATTTATTAAAGTGGACAATGATTTCAAGTCTGTATGTAGGCAGCAGCCTCTCTGTGCTAGTGATGGCTGTTTAACAGTCTGATGGTCTTGAGAAAGAAGCTGTTTTTCAGTCTCGGCCCCTGCTTTGATGCACCTGTACTGACCTCACCTTCTGGATGGTAGCGGGGTGAACAGGCCGTGGCTCGGGTAGTTTTCCTTGATGATCTTTTTGGCCTTCCTGTGACATCGGGTGCTGTAGGTGTCCTGGAGGACAGGTAGTTGGGCCCCCAGGGATGCGTTGTGCAGACTGCACCAACCTCTGGAAAGCCTTGCGGTTGTGGGTAGTGCAGTTGCCGTACTAGGCATGGATGCAGCCTGACAGGATGCTCTCAATTGTGCATCTATAAAGATTTGTGAGGGTTTTAGGTGACAAGCCACATTTTCAGCCTCCTGAGGTTGAAGAGGCACTGTTGCACCTTCACCACACTGTCTGTGTGGGTGGACCATTTCAGTTTGTCCGGGATGTGTACGCAGAGGAACTTAACTTTCCACCTTCTCCGCTTCTGTCCCGTCGATATGGATAGGTGGGTGTTCCCTCTGCTGTTTCCTGAAGAACCAATAGCAAAGAAACGTTATGGAATCGGCCTAATCAAGACCAAATTAAATCTGTGTGACATAATACACTGGATTTATCATTTTATAATGTCAGTGTACTAGCTAGTACACAGTGCATGTTTTAATCATGACCAGAGGGACCGCCTAAGTGGCAAATTATCCTAGGTAGGTTTAAAACAGCATAATTCTGTGGTTCTGGTGAGAACTGGCAAAATGTTTCACAACTCATCCATGTTGAGGGAGCGTGTCCTCCTTGACTCAACACGGAGAATTCAGAGGGGACTTAACCTGTCATCAACCATTGTTGTCCTAAGGTGGGTTTTAATCCGTTTTAAATCTGAGAAGCTTCTCTCGCAAGAAGCACTGCTGACTGGTGTAACAACAGAAATCTTACAAAGTCGAAATAGCTCATGGAAGACCTCTTTATAAGGTTCTAGAAACACAAGTCAAGGAGAGTCTTTGAAAACGCCTCTGCAGCTCAGCTGTGAGACTGTCAAGCACCTGATAAAAGATAGCTCTTAGGAAGCTCTCACCATCACTTTGGTCACTATTTTTCTGTCCTACAGTGCTCATCATCAATGAGTCATGAAATCTTAATCTCATCATCAATGAATCATGAAATCTTCGTTTCGGCTGTCTTTTACACACTGTACACTTATTTTGCAGACGCACCCCTCCTAGGGACGACATGAAGGAGCACCATAAGACACATATGTACCGACATCTGTTGTTTCTCTAAAATCTGTGATGGTGACATAAGGCGCTGCATGATTTACAACTGTCCTGTTAACGGGACACCTATCCTAAGAAGTTATAAAACTTGTTTTTAAACCACTCCACAAATTTATTGTTAAAAAACTATCGTTTTGGCAAGTCGGTTAGGAAATCTACTTTATGCATGACACAAGTACTTTTTTTTTTCAATAATTGTTTACAGACAGATTATTTCACTTATAATTCACTGTATCACAATTTCAGTGGGTCAGAAGTTTACATACACTAAGTTGACTGTGCCTTCAAACAGCTTGGAAAATTCCAGAAAATTATGTCATGGCTTTAGAAGCTTCTGATAGGCTAATTGACATAATTTGAGTCAATTGGAGGTGTACCTGTGGATGTATTTCAAGGGCTACCTTCAAACTCAGTGCCTCATTGCTTGACATCATGGGAAAATCAAAAGAAATCAGCCAAGACCTCAGAAAACAAATTGTAGACCTCCACAAGTCTGGTTCAATCCTTCGGAGCAATTTCCAAACACCTGAAGGTACCACGTTCATCTGTCCAAACAATAGTATGCAAGTATAAACACCATGGGACCACACAGCCGTCATACCGCTCAGGAAGGAGACGCGTTCTCTCTCTTAGAGATGAACATACTTTGGTGCGAAAGTGCAAATCAATTCCAGAACAACAGCAAAGGCCCTTGTGAAGATGCTGGAGGAAACAAAAGTACAAAAGTATCTATATTCACAGTAAAACGAGTCCTATATTGACATAACCTGAATGGCCGCTCAGCAAGGAAGAAGCCACTGCTCCAAAACCGCCATAAAAAAAGCCAGACTACGGTTTGCAACTGCACATGGGGACAAAGATCCTACTTTTTGGAGAAATGTCCTCTGATCTGATGAAACAAAATAGAACTGTTTGGCCATAATGACCATCGTTATGTTTGGAGGAAAAAGGGGGAGGCTTGCAAGCCGAAGAACACCATCCCAACCGTGAAGCATTGGGATGGCAGCATCATGTTGTGGGGGTGCTTTGCTTGCAGGAGGGACTGGTGCACTTCACAAAATAGATGGCTTCATGAGAAAGGGAAATTATGTGGATATATTGAAGCAACATCTCAAGACATCAGTCAGGAAGTTAAATCTTGGTTGCAAATGGGTCTTCCAAATGGACAATGACCTCAAGCATACTTCCAAAGTTGTGGCAAAATGGCTTAAGGACAACAAAGTCAAGGTATTGGCGTGGCCATCACAAAGCCCTGACCTCAACCCTGTAGAACATTTGTGGGCAGAACTGAAAAAGCGTGTGCGAGCAAGGAGGCCTACAAACCTGACTCAGTTACACCAGCTCTGTCAGGAGGAATGGGCCAAAATTCACGCAACTTATTGTGGGGGGCTTGTGGAAGGTTACCCAAAACGTTTTACCCAAGTTAAACAATTTAAAGGCAATGCTACCAAATACTAATTGAGTGTATGTAAACTTCTGACCCACTGGGAATGTGATGAAAGAAATAAAAGCTGAAATAAATCATTCTCTCTACTATTATTCTGACATTTCACATTCTTAGGATCACCACTTTATTTTAACTGACCTAAGACATGGAATCTTTACTAGGATTAAATGTCAGGAATTGTGAAAAACTGAGGTGTATGTAAATTTCCGACTTCAACTGTAAATGTAATATCTTGTTGGTTAATATGATAAAATGTTGAATTGTTATAGTAATAACTTTTTCCACTTAATGTAATAAGTTACTTTATCATGTAAGAACTTTTTACATGAATAAAGTAATGACTTTGACCGATCATGTAATAACACCTAAACCAATGTTTAATGTGTTACTTCACTAATGTTAATGCACATACCACCCTCCACCAATTGCAAACCGACACACACAAACCTATGCACCTGTACTCACACACAAACACACACTCTAATAATCAAATTGTAAATGCTTGTGTTCCAAGCCCCAACTGTACAGTAATATCTAACAACACCCATCTAAAAGGAAAATAATGGAATTATTGAAATGTACACCTGTACAATCACACACACATACACATTGATTACATTTACATTTAAGTAATTTAGCAGACGCTCTTATCCAGAGCGACTTACAAATTGGTGCATTCACCTTATGATATCCAGTGGAACAACCACTTTACAATAGTGCATCTAACTCTTTTAAGGGGGGGGGGGGGGTTAGAAGGATTACTTATCCTATCCTAGGTATTCCTTAAAGAGGTGGGGTTTCAGGTGTCTCCGGAAGGTGGTGATTGACTCCGCTGACCTGGCGTCGTGAGGGAGTTTGTTCCACCATTGGGGTGCCAGAGCAGCGAACAGTTTTGACTGGGCTGAGCGGGAACTGTACTTCCTCAGAGGTAGGGAGGCGAGCAGGCCAGAGGTGGATGAACGCAGTGCCCTGGTTTGGGTGTAGGGCCTGATCAGAGCCTGAAGGTACGGAGGTGCTGTTCCCCTCACAGCTCCGTAGGCAAGCACCATGGTCTTGTAGCGGATGCGAGCTTCAACTGGAAGCCAGTGGAGAGAGCGGAGGAGCGGGGTGACGTGAGAGAACTTGGGAAGGTTGAACACCAGACGGGCTGCGGCGTTCTGGATGAGTTGTAGGGGTTTAATGGCACAGGCAGGGAGCCCAGCCAACAGCGAGTTGCAGTAATCCAGACGGGAGATGACAAGTGCCTGGATTAGGACCTGCGCCGCTTCCTGTGTGAGGCAGGGTCGTACTCTGCGAATGTTGTAGAGCATGAACCTACAGGAACGGGTCACCGCCTTGATGTTAGTTGAGAACGACAGGGTGTTGTCCAGGATCACGCCAAGGTTCTTAGCACTCTGGGAGGAGGACACAATGGAGTTGTCAACCGTGATGGCGAGATCATGGAACGGGCAGTCCTTCCCCGGGAGGAAGAGCAGCTCCGTCTTGCCGAGGTTCAGCTTGAGGTGGTGATCCGTCATCCACACTGATATGTCTGCCAGACATGCAGAGATGCGATTCGCCACCTGGTTATCAGAAGGGGGAAAGGAGAAGATTAATTGTGTGTCGTCTGCATAGCAATGATAGGAGAGACCATGTGAGGATATGACAGAGCCAAGTGACTTGGTGTATAGCGAGAATAGGAGAGGGCCTAGAACAGAGCCCTGGGGGACACCAGTGGTGAGAGCACGTGGTGCGGAGACAGATTCTCGCCACGCCACCTGGTAGGAGCGACCTGTCAGGTAGGACGCAATCCAAGCGTGGGCCGCGCCGGAGATGCCCAACTCGGAGAGGGTGGAGAGGAGGATCTGATGGTTCACAGTATCAAAGGCAGCCGATAGGTCTAGAAGGATGAGAGCAGAGGAGAGAGAGTTAGCTTTAGCAGTGCGGAGCGCCTCCGTGACACAGAGAAGAGCAGTCTCAGTTGAATGACTAGTCTTGAAACCTGACTGATTTGGATCAAGAAGGTCATTCTGAGAGAGATAGCAGGAGAGCTGGCCAAGGACGGCACGTTCAAGAGTTTTGGAGAGAAAAGAAAGAAGGGATACTGGTCTGTAGTTGTTGACATCGGAGGGATCGAGTGTAGGTTTTTTCAGAAGGGGTGCAACTCTCGCTCTCTTGAAGACGGAAGGGACGTAGCCAGCGGTCAAGGATGAGTTGATGAGCGAGGTGAGGTAAGGGAGAAGGTCTCCGGAAATGGTCTGGAGAAGAGAGGAGGGGATAGGGTCAAGCGGGCAGGTTGTTGGGCGGCCGGCCGTCACAAGACGCGAGATTTCATCTGGAGAGAGAGGGGAGAAAGAGGTCAAAGCACAGGGTAGGGCAGTGTGAGCAGAACCAGCGGTGTCGTTTGACTTAGCAAACGAGGATCGGATGTCGTCGACCTTCTTTTCAAAATGGTTGACGAAGTCATCCGCAGAGAGGGAGGAGGGGGGGGAGGAGGATTCAGGAGGGAGGAGAAGGTGGCAAAGAGCTTCCTAGGGTTAGAGGCAGATGCTTGGAATTTATTGATAAAATATTTACTGAATTTATCTGTAGACTTTGTAGTCAATGAGCCAGGGGGCTTGTTCAGGCTCACTCGGGGTGACAATGTATATGTCCCTAGAGTGTAAAATGTGTTCTATCGTTGCAGCAATGGTAGCTTTCTGTGTTATCACTATTTCTATCCATCCCTCCATCCCATTCAGTTTTCCCATAGTGGTTTTACCGTATGACAATGTCAGCATACACTAGATCAGGTTATTACTCATGTTTACCCTTTAATCATATATCATTGGAAATATTAGATTCACAGCTGTCCATCAGACACATCTTCAGAATGTTCAGATTAACAGAAAGGTGATCTTTGACCTCTAGGAAACATATCAGAATTACCTGTCATTGCTTTAAAAAGAAAACAATACATTTTTAACTTTGTTTGACATGTGGTTCTGAAACATCGTAAAAATGACCTTTAAAAAAATGCCATTCCCCGGGCGGGGAGAACCACTGACCGGACCCTCACCACCACCCCATAATGGGCTACCACCTCCACCCCGACCACCACTCCTCAGAGAGATCACTACACACCTTAGAGGACTCTGATGTTAACGTCAGAAGATGGTAAGAGTGAAAAATATTTTCAGATAGAAACATAAAATAGACAAACATACTTTGAAAATGTAATGTGTTGTCAGTTGGATGAAACAGGACCAAAAGATTATTGCATTGCATTAGCATTTTCGAAATTTGAGAGTAAATATAGCTGACTATACTGATCAAGTCACCTTGTCCGAGAGAGAGTTACACGGTAATCAAAATGTCTCGCCAGGGTAAGCCTATGGGAAAAATGAATGGTGGAAAACAATTGGAACCATTTCCCTGTTTGACCACTAGGTTTTATGGGGATTATGACTCGTCCACTGTGGGGCTCTATAGAGAGAAATAGTAATGGCATCTTTTTATAGGCACTAATTTTGCCATGGTTCATTGGACAAAGCCTATGGGGAAAATGTAATGGCGTTTATTTAGGGTGTTTGGATAAATGCCAAAAATAAGGACCGTAATAAACACAGGTTTAGGAGATCTTATAAATTTTGTTCTACAATATTTATCAACTAATGTCACTTCTTGTGAATTTTGAAGAATTTGTAACAAAAATAGCACAGAAGGCTTCATAAAATATAAATTTCATATTAACTGACTGCTATTATCTCATAGAACAAAACGTATAAGATCTCCTTAGCCTGTGCTGACCTTATTTTCAGTGTTTATTCCAAAACCCACATTTTCCCCCATAAATTTTTCCCATTGGGATGGCTGAACGAGCCAAACGTATCTAATTTCCGAGTTTCAAGACTACAAGCTGGCGAGCTCGTATAGCTCGACATTGAAATGATTGGTTGACGGTAAGTGGGGGCGGTACTTCCTGTATAAACACAAACTCCCTTCCTTGACTACTTCCTTCCAGCAGTGTGTACCATGGAGATTCCTAGATGTGAGAAGTGTGCAGGAGGACCTGAGAGAAAGGAATGTGTAGTATTGATGTAAAAAGTTGTGTGTGTAAACTGTATGGGTAGACATGGTGCTGGAGATCAGATGTGTCCAGTGAGACAAAGACAGGTTGAGATTACCAGGATCAGAGTAGTGGAGAAGGTGTCATATGCTGAGGCAGTGAAGAAAGTAGTAGAGGAAGATGGCTCCAGGGTGAGGGATCCTGAGAGGATCCCTGTAATTAGGCTGAGGTCAATAGAGAGTGATAGGAATAACATGCTTCAGTAAGTTTTGGCCAAGTTCATGGCCATGGTTGTCAACTGTACCGCAGGAATAGAATGTAAAACACAGTGGATAGATGTTGCGGTGGCAGCTGTTGAGAAGTACTTGGGTGTACAATATTTTACTGCAGAGTTACAAGGTGTTTTGAAGGATAATATCCTGTCCTCCCAGGCTTATGGCCTGGTGTTGAATCAGAGGGCCAAAGTAGTGGAATAATGATTTTTTAATGGGTGTAGGGTTAGTTGGTTTTTCACAAAGTGTTATGAATTAATACTACAGAATAATAGTAGGCTGATACACAGCCAACACACTAGGTGGGGACATGCACCTATAGTCATTGTTTGCGGACCGCCATAATACTAAAGATTAAAGATGAAGACCACTTCCTTCTCAACATCTCTGGATCTGGTCTGTAAAGCGGAAGAATTATAAATCAATCAAATTTTATTGGTCACATACTTGTGTTTAGCAGATGTTATAGCGGGTGTAGCGAAATGCTTGTAACACACTGACTACTTCGGAGGTCGCATTGCTGTAAATGCTGCATGGTTCGCAGCACGTACAGCTGTAATTTGTCTGGTATTTTATAGGCTACACTTCCTGGGCCTCAGACAATTAAAACTATCTGGAATCTCGGAAGAGGACATTGTTCCAAAAGACTCTTGTGGAGGTAGACGATAACAGACATCAGTATTCTTGGTGAATAGGGTGTTGGACGTTTAATTTCGTTTAATATATTAAAATCTTATCCAGGGTCTTTCTTAAGTAAGATTAGGCTACATCAGACATATATTTGTCACAACGTAAGTCGAGTGTTGATATTTAAATGTACGTTTGTTCTGGTCTAGCTTTATCTGAACGCTGTGAAAAGTAAGTAACTAGTGTAAACTAGCTACAGATTTACTGTCACGTTTTTTTTATATTTGAAGAAACGCTAAAGAAAGAACGGCTTCAACGATGGATCGGGTAAGTTATGTTGACTTATTAACAGTATTCCTACTGTGGTGTATAACATGTCTAGTTTTAATCTTTGATCTTCCATACTGTGTTGTTATGTGTTAATAACATTTAGACTACGTTACCCAGCAGGCTATGCGGGCGCGGGAGATGGTTAAAGAATGCCTTGCATGGCTAAACATGGAGTTTTCTAGCTGAAGTATATGTTCATTAAAAGTAGTTAAACCTACGCCCCGGTTTGTCATTATATAAGGAACACATATACCATTCGTTCCATTTGAACAGTTGGACAAAATAAACAATGGTGGTAATTAAAATGTGGGATATTTTGTCCTTCAGCAAAGTAGCATACTAGCCTAAAGCACACAGATTGATACAAGGCAATGAGCAACAAGCAGCTAAAGTCAGAACCATGGAGAAATAATGAGGCCAAGCCTACACCTTGCAGTAGCGGTGTGTAGGTAAAAACACCAGGGAAGCCAAACCAGAAAAAATAGCCATATTACATGTTGTGATAATTGCGTTGTTATAACGTGTTAGTTCATATGCCTTGACACAGCTGACAGCAGAAGACAGTGGCAGAATACATTCAACCACACCTTTGTTACATCATAAAACTAGAGAGCAACATCTGTCCTGTTAAGTTCACAAAACATGTTGTATGTAACAGTTACATGACCTTCAGAACGGTCAAGCAAGTGAATGTTTTCTGAATACTAAACAACTATTGATTTAGAGTTACCGCAAGTCAAAAAGGAAACAGGTGCTGCCTCCACTGTTCAAGCACCATTTCAACTTCAACATCATCTAATTTAGTCTTCTACAGTGACAACTAAAATATACCAAAAACCAGGGGTACAACTTTCACTGGGATGGAGTATACATGCCCCCCACATTCTGAAATTGCATCTTTGACCCCCCCAGTTTTATCATTGGAATGTGATACTAAATGTGGCAACGGTGTGCTTTAGGACCGTGCGGATCAATCAATCAATCAAGTTTATTTTATATAGCCCTTCGTACATCAGCTAATATCTCGAAGTGCTGTACAGAAACCCAGCCTAAAACCCCAAACAGCAAGCAATGCAGGTGTAGAAGCACGGTGGCTAGGAAAAACTCCCTAGAAAGGCCAAAACCGAAGAAGAAACCTAGAGAGGAACCAGGCTATGAGGGGTGGCCAGTCCTCTTCTGGCTGTATGCCTCCAAGAGGTCGAGTAGGCTGTTTGTAGTGTGTATCTGGATAAAGAATGTAAATTATTATGCCCCCCCCCCCCCCCCCCCACACACATTTCTAAAACCAAAGTTGCGCCCCTGCCAAAACTATTTAGTCCCATCAACCTAAGCTAAATATAATGCGTCTATCCATGGTACTGATTTCTGTGTGTGTGTGCAAGTAGAAGAAAAAAAACATGTTGTGTGTCCCGACTTATGTTCCCTGAACGGTCTAGGACTCTGTCATACAGTACACGCTTTTCGTTTTTTTTTGTCCAAGGCTACCTGGCTAAGATGCTTGCTCGCTAGCCTAGTAACCTCCATTCATGGGCAACGATGCGCCAGGCCAGCTAGTTAATAGCCCCTTTTCAAATTATTACTATTTTTGAAGTAATTGTGAGATGCTCATCTCACTACACACTGGCAAAAAAATATATTTGGACAATTATTATTTTCTATTTTATTGTTTTAGATTCCCTTATATTGTATTCATGAGTGTTCAGTATTTTCTGTGCCTACTTTGCTAAAATTATTGCGTTGGATTAAAATGGCACGCCCACACCCTAGAAACTGAGGTCAGACAGTTCTGCAACATTGTTGAGCTATTTACACCTGCATAGAAAACATACTGTTCCCGCTCAAGGTTAACCACAGCTTCTCAGCACACTATCTGGGGCAAAATGTTACTTCCAGCACACACACACAGACACCCCCATTATAGGCCAAGCATATTTTCAATCCTCACACTGTAGCTTCCATAAAGTGATGATTGGAATTAAAAAGTTTGAATAACTTTTTGGGTGGAACAGGTTTTATTACATTTGATCATTTATCACTCTCACGTGCACATTTCTGTCCATTAAGACCCAACAATGTGCTACCTTTTTTGTGACAATGCTAACATATTTTCAGCCAAATCTATCTAACCTGGTCAGCAACTTGGATGCTTGGCAACAATACTGCAGCTATTAGCTAACATTAGCTTGCTTGTCCAAAGTCCAGCTAGCCTCTGTAGCTAGCTAACAACAGTCAGCTGAAAGCTGCTAGCTAACCTACAGGCAAAGAAAGGTAGCTAGCTGTAATGGTTTATGGAAGTTTTGTTACACAAACAACAACTTCAGCCATTGTCCTGATCCAGACAACAATAGCTGACATCGACACAGAAGCTGGCTAACGATAGCTAGTTCACATCCAAATGACAGTCCTATATTTTTGCACAAAACATGGCTACATCAGTTCAAAACCAAAATGACACGCTGCTACCTTACAATGCATGCAATGCAATAGACTTTTGCAACACTAGCTAGCTACTCCATAGACCAAGCTATATTTAGAGCTAGCCATATTTCACTGTCAGACAGGACACAACTCAAACTGTAGCGGAGAAAACAAATACACATAAACAGCACGTTGTGCACTGCAGTGAGCAAATGCATGCTGGCTAGCATCAGAACAAACTCCTTTTCAAACATCCAGAATAAATTAAAATATGCGCCTTCTCCTGTCTAATTAAAATATTTAATCTAAATCTGTGCAGATCAACAGTGCCAAACTAAGAACTTTGCCAATTGACCGGCTTGATTGTTTTTACAGCTCCGATCTGGATGCTGGACTAGCCCATGTGTTGGATATTTGTCAACAACTCTGCCATGCACTGCCATTACAGTGGTGCTGCACTAGGGGTGGGGGCTAATGGGGGCAAGAGAATATGTTATGAAATATATATTTTCTCAGTAGCATGCATTGGTAAAACAAAGGTTTAAGGAAATACAGGCAGGGACCACATTACTGCAAGACAAAATCATTTGGTCAATTAATCACGATGGTCTCGTAAGTATTAAAGCAGTGTGTTAACTTAATTTAAACTATTAAACTCAATAAATAAATCATTGTGAAGACCCTGGTCCTTCCCCCACCTGCAGCCAACCAGTCCCAGGGGTCCCCTCAAGGAGGTTTAGTGACAGACAGCTGTAGGGTACTTTGCTTTATAAAATAAGCAACAACAGCTCAGACCAATTCCAGCATTTAATTTAATCATATGTTTTATAGTGTTAAATATGTCATTATAGTGTTGCATGTTTTATGGTGTTACATAATATTTTATAGTGTTAAATAATGGTAGGTCTACATCATGTTTCTTTGTATCTGCAGGAACAGGCCCTCACGCAAGCTCCACTTCTGCCTACATAATATGTTAAGGATTTAAAAAAAATATATATATATATTTTTTTTTTTCACCTTTATTTAACCAGGTAGGCTAGTTGAGAACAAGTTCTCATTTGCAACTGCGACCTGGCCAAGATAAAGCAAAGCAATCCGACACATACAACAACACATATTTACACATGGAATAAACAAAACATACAGTCAATAATACAGTAGAAAAAAAGAAAACAAAAAATCTATATACAGTGAGTGCAAATGAGGTAAGTTAAGGCAATAAATAGGCCATGGTGGCGAAGTAATTACAATATAGCAATTAAACAATGGAATGGTAGATGTGCAGAAGATGAATGTGCAAGTAGAGATACTGGGGTGCAAAGGAGCAAGATAAATAAATAAATACAGTATGGGATGAGGTAGGTAGATAGATGGGCTATTTACAGATGGGCTATGTACAGGTGCAGTGATCTGTGAGCTGCTCTGACAGCTGGTGCTTAAAGCTAGTGAGGGAGATATGAGTCTCCAGCTTCAGAGATTTTTGCAGTTCGTTCCAGTCATTGGCAGCAGAGAACTGGAAGGAGAGGCGGCCAAAGGAGGAATTGGCATTGGGGGTGACCAGTGAGATATACCTGCTGGAGCGCATGCTACGAGTGGGTGCTGCTATGGTGACCAGTGAGCTGAGATAAGGCGGGGCTTTACCTAGCAGAGACTTGTAGATAACCTGTAGCCAGTGGGTTTGGCGACGAGTATGAAGCAAGGGCCAACCAACGAGAGCGTACAGGTCGCAATGGTGGGTAGTGTATGGGGCTTTGGTGACAAAACGGATGGCACTGTGATAGACTGCACCAGTTTGTTGAGTAGAGTGTTGGAGGCTATTTTATAGATGACATCACCGAAGTCGAGGATCGGTAGGATGGTCAGTTTTACGAGGGTATGTTTGGCAGCATGAGTGAAGAATGCTTTGTTGTGATATAGGAAGCCGATTCTAGATTTAATTTTGGATTGGAGATGTTTTATGTGAGTCTGGAAGGAGAGTTTACAGTCTAACAAGACACCCAGGTATTTGTAGATGTCCACGTATTCTAAGTCAGAGCCGTCCAGAGTAATGAATACAACTGAAGAAGTCTTGAACTCAATATTCTACTGAAGTACTTGCTATTAAATGTACTTAAGGATCAAACAAAAGTAAATTTGAAGGTTTTGTAAACCTATCAGATGCTTACTAATTGTAATCAACTTAAACCTCAGACTCCTCACTCTCTACCACAATCACCCTCTTTGCACGGTCCATGAAGTCTGGCCTCCTGCTCCTGACAGAGTCCTGGTGCCACAGCATCACAGCTTTTATCGGATCATACTCCCTGATCTCTGGAGAGGACAGCTGGACCATAAGGAGATCTGACAGTGTATCAGACTTTAGGTTGGACCACCAATCAGTTTTCATCTGTTTCATTGTATTCAAACCTCTTTCATATTCAGCTGTGATGCTGGACGGGCGAGCAGGTGCGGGCAGTGATCGATTGAATAGCATGCATTTAGTTTTACTTGCGTTTAAGAGCAGTTGGAGGCCACGGAAGGAGAGTTGTAGGGCATTCAAGCTCGTCTGGAGGTTAGTTAACACAGTGTCCAAAGAGGGGCCAGAAGTATACAGAATGGTGTTGTCTGCGTAGAGGTGGATCAGAGAATCACCAGCAGCAAGAGCAACATCACTGATGTATACAGAGAAGAGAGTCGGCCCGAGAATTTAACCCTGTGGCACACCCATAGAGACTGCCAGAGGTCCGGACAACAGGCCCTCCGATTTGACACACTGAACTCTATCAGAGAAGTAGTTGGTAAACCAGGCGAGGCAGTCATTTGAAAAACCAAGGCTGTCGAGTCTGCCAATAAGAATGTGGTGATCGACAGAGTCGAAAGCCTTGGCCAGGTCGATGAATACGGCTGCACAGTAATGTCTCTTATCGATGGTGGTTATGATGTCGTTTAGAACCTTGAGCGTGGCTGAGGTCAACCCATGACCAGCTCTGAAACCAGATTGCATAGTGGAGAAGGTACGGTGGGATTCGAAAGGGTCGGTAATCTGTTTGTTAACTTGGCTTTCGAAGACCTTAGAAAGACAGGGTAGGATAGATATAGGTCTGTAGCAGTTTGCGTCTAGAGTGTCACCCCCTTTGAAGAGGGGGATGACCGCGGCAGCTTTCCAATCTTTGGGAATCTCAGACGATACGAGAATCCCTAGTTATCTTTCTGTCCTCCCTAACTGTGCACTTGTTCACTATCCCTTAACTGATTTGAAAGGAAATGGCTGTTATTAAACATATGGTGGATTCTCCCACTAGCCCATGACTCCACCAATCCAATGCCGTTTTTTTTCTCTTTGGTACAATTTTCATAAAAATGTTGTAGATTTTCGTAACTGTAAGTACAACGATGTTCCTGTCATTTGTTAACAATACATTTAACTATAATTAATCAAACTGCTAAAAACTGAATTACGAAAGCAAAATTATAAAGTGTCAAGTTTACGTACAGTATTAAAAAAAATATGAAATTTGAAATGATGGTGTAGAAATACTTGGGTGTGAAATTACAGTTTATTCCACTCATTATCTGAATGTTGTTGATTTTTAGATGTGGCTGCTGTTACAGTAACAAGTCACATAGAAAAGTGGATCTTGAACAATGTTGCATGGGGCAGAAATTTCACCAGGCTACACCAATACCTTTTTACTGTAGGTTTCTACTACATGTTACAATACCCCTATATCTGATGGTTTCTTCTATGTATGTACTGTATAAGAATACTGAAACTGTAAGACTGACATTTTTCTCAACATGCTCCAAGTGGGATAACGAGCAGCAGCAGTTCTAGTGTTTAGGTTTTTCATCGCTGGTTATTTGAACAAACCATGATTTAGCAGGTGATACCATCTTTCACACGTTGGAAGGGGAGGCGACATTCGGCCCGTATCTTGAAAGGGGGGGGGGGGGGGGGGTGGATCTTTTCGATTCGATTCTGCTCTTTGTTCTACCATCAAGTTTTATACGTTTTTACATTTTGTAAAAAATATTCCAATTCCATTTAGAAAAATTTGCCAAAGTGAAATATACAAGACATTTGTGGAAAGTAATGAACGATTACACACTTCAGGAGAAAGGAGCTATTATAAGGATGCACCAATCAATCAGAGTTTTAGACAAATGTTTGGTCATTTATCAAATGTTTGGTCTAATGATATTCTATGTACAATACTTCCTGTGGTCACCAGGACAGAGCTAGTCCGTCCGCCTCCAACCTGCCGGAGTCCTCTGGTCACAACTCTCCCGGTAGCGCCTTACTGCTGAGTCTGAAGAGGGTGTCTGTGCGGCTGGTCGACTGCAGGAAAACACCAGGGCAGAGTGGAACTGTGAGAGAAGGACACGAAGAGGGAGATGGAGATTTGATTTCATCAAGTAAGAACAATGGGGTGTGTGGATGAGACTACAATCTGCTTCTGCAACTTCTGTTAATTGATTGATAAACAATATACACTCAGTGGCCAGTAAATTGTCAATCCAGTTTCGTGAACAGAGGAGCGTGTTCCTAATAAACTGGCCATAGAGTATTTATTAAAGAGGGAGGCAGGTAGCCTAGTGGTTAATGCCAGTAATCGCAAGGTTGCTGGTTTGAATGTCTGAGCCAATTAGGTAAAACATCTGTCTGTGCTCTTGAGCAAGGTACTTAACCCTGATTGCTCCTGTAAGTCGCTCTGGATAAGAGCATCTGCTAAATAACACTTTTTTTTTTTTTATTACATTTTTTAAAATATTGTTTATGGACTTATATTTCCAAAACCTAGTTATTCAATGTCTTTGTTTCACAGGGGAAACCCCGTACCGTTGTTCTCTCAGTGGAAGGGGCTTATCATCTGGGGAGCCTCAACAACATCCTGTTGCTGACGAGACAGAGAAGAGTGTCTCCAGATCAGAACATCTCAAGAAACACCAGCAGGGACGTACAGGGAAGAAACCTCACCACTGCTGCTCTGACTGTGGGAAGAGTTTCACAAGCCAGAGTGGCTTCATTATTCACTGTGATCAGTGTGGGAAGAGTTTTTCTGCATCTAACACCTTCAAATCTAATGTAAGAATTCTTACAGGGGAGAAGCATTACCTCTGTCTTGATTGTGGGAAAAGCTTTGTTAGTGCAAGAGTCCTAACCATACACCAGCGTGTACACACTGGAGAGACACCTTATAGCTGTGATCAGTGTGGGAAGAGCTTTCCTCAAGCTTCCTCCCTGACTGTACACCAGCGAACACACACTGGAGAGAAGCCTTATAGCTGTGATCAGTGTGGGAAGAGTTTTGCTGTATCAGAAAAACGAACCAGTCACCAGCGCATACACACAGGAGAGAAGCCTTATAGCTGTGATCAGTGTGGAAAGAGCTTTGCTGTAGCTTCCTCCCTAACTAGACACCAGGTAATACACACTGGAGAGAGACCTCATCTTTGTCTATGTGGGAAGAGCTTTGCTCTAGCTTCCACCCTGACTGTACACCAGCGAACACACACTGGAGAGAAGCCTTATAGCTGTGATCAGTGTGGGAAGAGCTTTGCTCGATCAGAAAAACTAACTAGACACCAGCGAATACACACAGGGGAGAAGCCTTATAGCTGTGGTCAGTGTGGGAAGAGCTTTGCTCGATCAGAAAAACTAACTAGACACCAGCGAATACACACAGGGGAGAAGCCTTATAGCTGTGATCAGTGTGGGAAGAGCTTTGCTCAATCAGATAACCTGAATTCACACCAGCGAACACACACTGGAGAGAAGCCTTATAGCTGTGATCAGTGTGGGAAGAGCTTTGCTCTAGCTTCCACCCTGACTGTACACCACCGAACACACACTGGAGAGAAGCCTTATAGCTGTGATCAGTGTGGGAAGAGCTTTGCTCAATCAGATAACCTGAATTCACACCAGCGAACACACACTGGAGAGAAGCCTTATAGCTGTGATCAGTGTGGGAAGACCTTTGCTCTAGCTTCCACCCTGACTATACACCAGCGAACACACACTGGAGAGAAGCCTTATAGCTGTGATCAGTGTGGGATGAGCTTTGCTTCAGGTTCCACCCTGACTAGACACCGGCGAACACACACTGGAGAGAAACCTTATAGCTGTGATCAGTGTGGGAAGAGCTTTAATCAGTCAGGGACCCTGAAATCACACAAGCTAACACACGCTGGAGAGAAAGAAGCCTTATATCTGTGATCAGTATGGGAATTGTTTCAGTCAGTTATGGACCCTTTATTCACACCAGTGAACACACACTGGAGAAGGAACCTTATGTCTGTCTATGTGGGAAGAGCTTTGTTTATTTAGGGCCAATGAGAAAAAAACAGAAAGCACAAACTTGTTGTATTTCATTTCCCTCCCCTTCTGGCACCGGTTCCAGATCCCTAAATAAAGGATCAGTAGAAAACATCCAGTGAACAGTCATATCCATCTCCCATTCTTAAACAGTTGCCTCAGTCTGATCACCATGGTAACCTCTGGAGCATAATATGCAGCTCTGATCTGGGATCAGGTCTCCCCTGTGTCTATGTAATATCACACATTGATCTAAATGGATAAATGTTATCATAGGATATGTTATAGGGAACCTGTGTGTGTGTGTGGGAGGGATGTTGATAGTTGTATATTCTTCCATATACTCATGATACTATTATTATGAAATGTCATTATGTAGAATAATGTTTCAACAATAGGTGTATATTCATGTATATTCAATTGATCAATACATTCAATCCATTATCTTCTAAACAAGAAGTTATCACTTAAATTGTGTATTTTATAAATCTGTATTGATTAAAATGATCCTAAATCTAATCCATAATATATTGGATAATTATTTCCATGAGTTCAAGGCAAGAACTATGTAAACTGTGTCTTGTAACAACGGTTAATGTAATAACTTTTAGACTTATAATGTAATAAAACCGGTAAATGTAATATCTTGTTGGTTTATCTGATAAAATGTTGAATTGTTGTCGTAATAACCTTTTCCACTTAATGTAATAAGTTATTGGTATCAGGTAACAACTTTTTAAAATTAATAACGTAATAACTTCAACCGATCATGTAATAACACCTAAACCAATGTTTAATGTGTTACTTCACCAATGTTAATGCACATACCACCCTCCACCAATTACAAACCCACACACACAAATCTATGCACTTGTACTCTTACACAAACAAGCACGCAGTTATAGACACATGCATTGATTTAATATTTTTTAAATGAACAATTAATCTGTAGTTCTTATAGTCAATGAGACAGGGGGTTCGGTCAGGCAAGAGGAAGGAGGATTGGGAAACTGCAAATAACAATAAGCTGAACTCCGCCTAGCAGAAACATCTTTGTATTAGCAACTATTCATTATTAGTTTATATTGTATTAAAGTTAAGGGATGTCACCCTGGGCGGGGTGAACCATAGTAGGGGATAAAAAGAGAAAACACCATCTTGAGAACTGAGTGTCTTGTTTGTAAATTGCTGTAAGTGTGAACTCCGGGTTGCAAATCTTATTAAACAAACTAACCTCTGATCAAAGAAGTTTCCTGTGGTCACTTGTATGAACATATACAGAAAGTGTAAGGAATTTCTGCCCTGTTATCATTATTTCTATTCATTACGGAATAGTAGGCTGATAAATAGACAAATCAGTTGGAGTCGTGCATCTATAACAATTGTTTGCAGACCGTCATAATACCAAAGAAGAAGAAGACCCCTTCCTTCACAACAGCTCTGCTCCGTTAAGCGCAGCAAGTATGAATGTCCTGACTTCTGCCAAGGTTGCATCGTAAATGCTGTATGGCCACTGCAGATGTCGGATTGAACATACATCGGACTTTACTGTTTCACCGCAAGGATGGCGCAGCGCTAATCGGTATTTATTTACGAGGACACTTACTGGGCCTCAGCCAATAAAAAATATGTGGACGCTCGAAGAGAACGTTGTCAGAGAAGAAGAGGCAGAGAGGGGCCCAACTCGAGTGAAAATCTGTCGCATTTCTTCCTTCCTTCTCTAACCAAGATGTTTTTGTTGTTTCTATAAATACCTTAGATTTGTGATTTTATTTGCAAATATAAAAACAATACAACCACACGTGGACATAATGCATTTACTATCATTCATGATGATTCTAAAACAGTGAAACATGTAATGTACAGTTTAAATAGATTCATGATATAATACAAAAGTATTTTCTAGCATAATGACTCCCTAAACCGCCTCACCCACTTGAAGAGAAGTCTTGATGACTATGTACAGTAGGTGGCGGCACCTCTTAAACACCACAGATGAAGCTGAATAGCATCAACAGGAAGTACTTTGTTACCATCCTCTATCTAGTTTTCAATCCAAATACATTTCACAGGCTTTTGCAGGATGTTTCTAATGTAAGATTAGTCTACATGAGACGTTAATTTGTCACAAATTAAATCGAGTTTTGATATTTATAAAGTTGTGGTCTAGCTTTTCTTTATCTGAACATTGTGACAAAGAAAGTAATTGTAGCGTACACATTTAGTGTCGTTTTTATTTTATTTTTTAAAGAATACAGTAACGTCAGCTTCCACGATGGATCGGGTAAGTTTTGTTGACTTTTATTAATAGTATACCTATTGTGGTGTATAAAATGTCTAGATCCAGTTTTCACGTGTGATCTTCCACATCCATGAGTTCGATTTGAACAGCAGGACAAAAGAAACCATGGTGGTAATTTCAGCCAAGTAGCCTACTACCTCATCGCACACAGATTGATAATACAGGGCAATGCGCAACCAGCAGCAGGTCAAGTCAGAACCAGGGAGAAATAATTAGGCGTCGCCTACACTAGTGATGTATATAAACCCTGGATTGCTGATACTATATATTGGCCTTTGAAGCCACCGGTTAACCTCCTGGAGGTATTTTCTGAACACTTCACTTTGTTTCTCCAGATGTCAGTTTGACCACACACACCGTTTACACACTAATTTGTGGCGCCCAAATAAAAAAGGCGGTTGAAAATAGGTGATTATTGTTGCTAGGATACCAGTTATGGTGCTTTTAGCTTGTGTTTTCCCGGGTCTTTATGCAGAGGTAATACAACAATGAATCAAAGAATGATATGGAGTTAATATTAGTCAAATTATTGAGCATGTTCTCAGCGCAAATAAGCATCAGAAATTGTCCTTATTTAGCATATCAAGATCCTGATGTAGACCTCAGTCAAGAGCATATGCATTGTATGTGCTGAGAAAATATACAATGTAGGCCTACTGTCAGTATTTGTCATCATATTGAGAAAATAAGATGTCCACATAGGCCTATCTCATGATATAGAATGAGTCAATATCTGGCCATACCATGTATGATATCAGGAGGGAATCCAGAAATTATTTGAATAAAATAATGAATTTAATATTTGTCTAATTATTGAGCCTTTGCTGAAAACTCAGAAAATCTCCTTATTTTCAGCATATCAAGATTAATATATGGAGCTCAAACAAGAGAAGCTTCATGTCTTGAATGTGCTGAGGAAACACAGATATGCAATGTATACAGTCAGTATTTGTCAACATGAAGAGAGAAAATATGGTGTCACATATCTCAGGAAATTGAATGATTCAATATCCGGCCATAGGAAATGTCCATGTGTGATATTCAGAGTAATCCCAATATCATATATGTCTAAAATAAAATAGTTTTGATATATAGTTTTTTACATTTGAACTTGAAAAAACATTGGAACAAAGACATCTGGATTCAGAATTTCTGTTACAAATTCTAGACGTCAGATTAAAATGAGAATATACAGTCTGCTGGCTGTTGCGCTCTAATAGCTAAAATCAGTTTTGAACTAACTGTTGAAGTATGTTTAGAATTGACCATGGATAGTCAAAGGTAATTGTCTCCAGCTTTCACTAGGTGAATAGCTCAATTAATTGTGACGGTCTCACTTCCCATTGAAAGCTAAGGAAAATGGTTGTCATTGAATTAAAGGTTGTGTACCTTAAGGTCATATAACTCAGCCATTGATACTAAACAAAGAAATCCCCATGTACAATAGAGGCTTATCTTCCTTGTGCCTTTTACAGCTTGCCTCTAGCCTAAAAGTGTTGCAGTTGTGCATCCTATAGATTTATATAATCAGGGTTTCGGGACCGCGGTAAAGTTGGTTTTATATTCGGGCATTCAACAGACATTGAGTTGAGTTGAGTTTATTTTTATTTTTACAGGGACAGTGCACATTAATCAACGTTTCAGTAAAAGTGCCGGTTTTAGCCAGCCGGCTAATTTTCAACCGCAGTCCCTGGGCAGGTTATTAAAAACAATTACAATATAGACAATAGCAACATAGAACAAGCAAGACATAGCAACATAGGACAAGCAAGACGTAGCATACAGACAGAGCAACATAGAACAAAAAGCAGCAACTCCACTCATTACCATTCGCCAAAAGCCATTTAAAGCGGTATAAATCAATAACTAATTCACTGTTTGTCACAGAATCATCAAACTAGATATGATTTATTCTACAAATGTCAAGCATACACAAACACAACCTCTGTTTTGAGGAATAATTCCACTTTTGATTTGATAGAAATACATAAAATCTCAAATATATACAGTGGGGCAAAAAAGTATTTAGTCAGCCACCAATTGTGCAAGTTCTCCCACTTAAAAAGATGAGAGAGGCCTGTAATTTTCATCATAGGTACACTTCAACTATGACAGACAAAATGAGAAGAAAAAAATCCAGAAAATCACATTGTAGGATTTTAATGAATTTATTTGCAAATTATGGTGGAAAATATGTATTTGGTCACCTACAAACAAGCAAGATTTCTGGCTCTCACAGACCTGTAACTTCTTCTTTAAGAGGATCCTCTGTCCTCCACTCATTACCTGTATTAATGGCACCTGTTTGAACGTGTTATCAGTATAAAAGACACCTGTCCACAACCTCAAACAGTCACACTCCAAACTCCACTATGGCCAAGACCAAAAAGCTGTCAAAGGACACCAGAAACAAAATTGTAGACCTGCACCAGGCTGGGAAGACTGAATCTGCAATAGGTAAGCAGCTTGGTTTGAAGAAATCAACTGTGGGAGCAATTATTAGGAAATGGAAGACATACAAGACCACTGATAATCTCCCTTGATCTGGGGCTCCACGCAAGATCTCACCCCGTGGGGTCAAAATGATCACAAGAACGGTGAGCAAAAATCCCAGAACCACACGGGGAGACCTAGTGAATGACCTGCAGAGAGCTGGGAACAAAGTAACAAAGCCTACCATCAGTAACACACTACGCCACCAGGGACTCAAATCCTGCAGTGCCAGACGTGTCCCCCTGCTTAAGCCAGCACATGTCCAGGCCCGTCTGAAGGTTGCTAGAGAGCATTTGCATGATCCAGAAGAAGATTGGGAGAATGTCATATGGTCAGATGAAACCAAAATATAACTTTTTGGTAAAAACTCAACTCGTCGTGTTTGGAGGACAAAGAATGCTGAGTTGCATCCAAAGAACACCATACCTACTGTGAAGCATGGGGGTGGAAACATCATGCTTTGGGGCTGTTTTTCTGAAAAGGGACCAGGACGACTGATCCGTGTAAAGGAAAGAATGAATGGGGCCATGTATCGTGAGATTTTGAGTGAAAACCTCCTTCCATCAGCAAGGGCATTGAAGATGAAACGTGGCTGGGTCTTTCAGCATGACAATGATCCCAAACACACCGCCCGGGCAACGAAGGAGTGGCTTCGTAAAAATAAGCATTTCAAGGTCCTGGAGTGGCCTAGCCAGTCTCCAGATCTCAACCCCATAGAAAATCTTTGGAGGGAGTTGAAAGTCTGTGTTGCCCAGCAACAGCCCCAAAACATCACTGCTCTAGAGGAGATCTGCATGGAGGAATGGGCCAAAATACCAGCAACAGTGTGTGAAAACCTTGTGAAGACTTACAGAAAAAGTTTGACCTCTGTCATTGCCAACAAAGGGTATATAACAAAGTATTGAGATAAACTTTTGTTATTGACCAAATACTTATTTTCCACCATAATTTGCAAATAAATTCATTAAAAATCCTACAATGTGATTTTCTGGATTTTTTTTCCTCATTTTGTCTGTCATAGTTGAAGTGTACCTATGATGAAAATTACAGGCCTCTCTCATCTTTTTAAGTGGGAAAACTTGCACAATTGGTGGCTGACTAAAGACTTTTTTGCCTCACTGTATATATATATTAAAGATGAATAATTCAATAACTAATTCAGTGATTGTCGCAGAAAAAAGTGAAAAATATGCATTTATTTGCAATAACTTTAAAGAAATGTTAATTTCAAGTGCAATTTGTTTTATATGAAGTCAGACAATGTTTACAATCTTAAATTGTATGCCAAATCAATGTTTGCATTTTTAGTGCAACAGTTCCACATTTTAAAGTAGTTAAAAGGCACAACAGTTATTTATTTATATGTCTCTAATTTAACAGCAAAGAGGCCCCTTCCAATCATTTTCTATTTTGGCTTTGTTGAAGTCCTTCTTTGTCATCCCCAGACAAGCTGAATGGTACCATCTCTGGCACACAGAGCATTCTATCTGCAGTATTAAAAACATAAAACAGGGTTATGTTTATTTCCATGTAAATTACAGTTTTGGAATACCCAAATTATGTTACATGCTTTTGCAATCAGGAACATTTTCAAATTGAATTGGATTTTTGTTCAATTGCTAAATTGACTTTAAATGACATGCCCTGACAGAAGTTAATCATCGTTGAGTATTCAGGCAATATAAATCGTATAGTCATAAAGGCAGACATTTTGGGAAAAATGGTATCACACTTTAATGTTGTAATATCAAACATTACAATAAAGTTTCAAGACAAAGTTTCATACTTCTAAATGTCTTGAAGGATGAAACTACATGAGCCTACTGTTATATTACACAAAGACAAACCCAGTTGGTCAGATGACCTTCAGTTTTCTCTGGATGATGCAAAGCACACATTGAGCAGTCTTGGCTTTGTTATATGTGTATCAAACCTCCCATAAACAAATATAGCTAGCTACCTTTCTTTGCCCGTTCATTAGCTAGCTAGCTTTCAGCTGACTGGTGTTACCTAGCTAGCTACATAGGCTAGCTGCTGGACTTTGGACAAATAAGCTAATTTTAGCTAATAGCAACTGTATTGTTGCTGACCCGTTTGAATATAACTCGGAGATCCGGCTGAAAAGATGTCAGAAATGCTACAAAAAATTTGCTCATCGTTGGTTGCTAATGGACAAAAATGTGCACGTGGAAGTGAGAATCTGTTGGAGCTACAAACTTAGTCAATACGATGTTTTTTCAATCAAATGGTCACTTTATGGTAGCTACAGTGCATTTGGAAAGTATTCCGACCCCCTTTTTTCCCACATTTTGTTACGTTACAGCCTTATTCTAAAATTAATTTAATGTTTATTGACTCATCAATCTACACACTATACCCCATAATGACGAAGTGAAAACAGGTTTTTGACATTTTTGCAAATGTATAAAAAATAAATATACTTTATTTAGTATTCTGACCCTTTACTCAGTACTTTGAAGCACCTTTGGCAGCGATTACAGCGTCGAGTCTTGGGTATGACACTACAAGCTTGGCACACCTGTATTTGGAGTTATGCAAGTCCCTGACTAAAAAGATCTTGGTCGACCGAGAGTAGTCTGTTTTTTCGACCAATCGATTGGTTGAAATGTCAACGTGTATTTTTTCCATATATAGACACACCCTATGTCTTTGAATAAAGTAAACTAAAATCAGCTATAAGTGTACCAGAGTCTATTCTAAAGAACAATATATTAAGCTTTTATTACAGCAAAGACTAAAAACAGTTAGTGAATTGTCGTTTAGTTATTGTTTAGGCTAATTATTCAAAGCTCCCTTTGTTACTTTGTTTTAAAACTAAAATGCTTGATTGCATTTCAAAGCATGAATGACTCGTCTGTGTGATGAAATTAACTAATGATTGATTGATTTCATGTGTGACAAACTGATTTGTATTCTTTTTACTTTCGGTTTTGTACACAAGCTTCGAACATCTGAAAATACAATAGTTTGGGTTATGGAAAATATATTTAAAAGCAGTTTAGATGCTGCAATGATTCTATACACTATACTTGCTTGTTTTGTCACAAACTGAAATTAGGCGAACTATAAATAATGTAGCAACCAGGAAATGGTGGAGCAATTTCTTTATAGTGTTACATAATGTTTTTGTTTGTTTTTTGGTAGGCTTACATGTAATTTTTTGTTTTTTTTAGCACACATGGCCCTCACCCTAGCTCCACTTCTACCTAGATACTATGTTACCGAATCCCTATTTGAAAGGAAATGACTGGTATAAAACATATTGATTACTTTTGAAAATATTTTCCTGTCATTTGTTAACAATTAATTTAACTATAATTTAATCAAATTGCTAAAAACTGAACTACGAAACCAAAATTGTATAGTGTCGAGTTTACATACAGTTTGAAAACTGTATAAGTTGACATTCATTTAATTTAGGGTTAAGGTAAAACCAAATAATTTATGGATATGGCTGTAAATACTACATCACCCTTCTTCAGCCAGTACGGCAAAGTGGGTCACTTTGTAATACCATTTCAAATGATGGTGTAGTGTACAATGTACTGCTGAAATACTTGGCTGGTAAATTATAGTTTATTCCACTCATTATCTGAATGTTCCGGCGCCGACAGAGATGGCTGCCTCACTTCGCGTTCTTAGGAATCTATGCAGTATTTTGTTTTTTTATGTATTATTTCTTACATTGTTACCTCAGGAAATCGGAAGTTTTATTACATAGAGCCGGGAAGAACTATTGAATATAAGAGCAACGTCAACTTACCAACATTACGACCAGGAATACGACTTTCCCGAAGCGGATCCTCTGTTTGGTCCACCACCCAGGACAATGGATCGGATCCCAGCCAGCGACCCAAAACAACGGCGCCGCAGAAGGGGCAGACGGAGCGGTCTTCTGGTCAGGCTCTGTAGACGGGCACATCGCGCACTGCTCCAGAGTATACTACTCGCCAATGTCCAGTCTCTTGACAACAAGGTAGACGAAATCCGAGCAAGGGTTACCTTTCAGAGAGACATCAGAGATTGTAACGTTCTTTGTTTCACGGAAACATGGCTGACTCGGGATACGTTATCAGAGTCGGTACAGCCACCTGGTTTCTTCACGCATCACGCCGACTGAAACAAACATCTCTCTGGTAAGAAGAAGGGTGGGGGTGTATGCCTTATGATTAACGAGACGTGGTGTGATCATGACAACATACAGGAACTCAAGTCCTTTTGTTCACCTGACCTAGAATTCCTTACAATCAAATGCCGACCGCATTATCTACCAAGAGATTTCTCTTTGATTATAATCACAGTCGTGTATATCCCCCCCCCCCCCCCCCCCCCCAAGCAGACACATCGACGGCCCTGAAAGAACCTCATTGGACTCTATGTAAACTGGAAACCACATATCCTGAGGCTGCATTTATTGTAGCTGGGGATTTTAACAAGGCTAATCTGAAAACAAGGCTCCCTAAATTTTACCAGGATATCGAATGCGCAACCCGGGCTGGCAAAATCCTGGATCATTGTTGCTCTTAACTTCCGCGACGCATACAAAACCCTCCCCCGCCCTCCTGTCGGAAAATCTGACCACGACTCCATTTTGTTGCTCCCAGCCTATAGACAGAAACTAAAACAGGAAACGCCCGTGCTCAGGTCTGTTCAACGCTGGTCCGACAAATCTGATTCCACGCTTCAAGACTGCTTCGATCACGTGGACTGGGATATGTTCCGCATAGCGTCGGACAATAACATTGATGAATAGGCTGATTCAGTGAGCGAGTTTATTAGCAAGTGCCCACAGCGATTATTAAAACCTTCCCCAACCAGAAACTGTGGATTGATGGCAGCATTCGCGCAAAACTGAAAGCGCAAACCACTGCTTTAAATAAGGGCAAGGAGACCGGAAACATGACCGAATACAAACAGTGTAGCTATTCCCTCCGCAAGGCAATCAAACAAGCTAAGTGTCAGTATAGAGACAAAGTAGAGTCGCAATTCAACAGCTCAGACACGAGAGGTATGTGGCAGGGTCTACAGTCAATCACAGACTACAAAAAGAAAACCAGCCCTATCACGGAACACAATGTCTTGCTCGCAGACAAGGTAAACAACTTCTTTGAGAAAAATACATTGCCACCGACACGGCCCGCTACCAAAACCTGCGGGCTCTCCTTCACCGCAGCCAACGTGAGTAAAACATTTAAACGTGTTAACCCTCGCAAGGCTGCCGGCCCGGACGGCATCCCTAGCCGCGTCCTCAGAGCATGCGCAGACCAGCTGGCTGGTGTGTTTACGGACATATTCAATCAATCCTTATCCCAGTCTGCTGTTCCCACATGCTTCAAGAGGGCCACCACTGTTCCTGTTCCCAAGAATGCTAAGGTAACTGAGCTAAATGACTATCGCCCCGTAGCACTCACTTTCGTCATCATGAAGTGCATTGAGAGACTAGTCAAGGATCATATCACGTCCCCCCTACCTGACACCTTAGACCCACTCCAATTTGCTTACCGCCCCAATAGGTCCACAGACGACGCAATCGCAATCACACTGCACTGTCCTAACCCCTCTGGACAAGAGGAATACCTATGTAAGAATGCTGTTCATCGACTACAACTCAGCATTTAACACCATAGTACCCTCCAAACTCGTCATTAAGCTCGAAACCCTGGGTCTCAACCCCGCCCTGTGAAACTGGGTCCTGGACTTCCTGACGGGCCGCCCCCAGGTGGTGAGGGTAGGAAACAACATCTCCGCCCCGCTGATCCTCAACACTGGGGCCCCACAAGGGTGCGTTCTCAGCCCTCTCCTGTATTCCCTGTTCACCCATGACTGTGTAGCCATGCACGCCTCCAACTCAATCATCACGTTTGCAGACGACACTACAGTGGTAGGCTTGATTACCAACAACGACGAGACAGTCTACAGAGAGGAGGTGAGGGCCCTCGGAGCGTGGTGTCAGGAAAATAAAAGAGATGATCAGAAAACAACAAAGGGAGCACCCCCCTATCCACATCGACGGGACAGCAGTGGAGAAGGTGAAACGTTTTAAGTTCCTCTGCATTCACATCATGGACTAACTGAAATGGTCCACCCACACAGACAGCGTGGTGAAGAAGGCCCAACAGCGTCACCAAAAACACTACCTGCCCTCCAGGACACCTACACCACCCGATGTCACAGGAAGGCCAAAAAAATCATCAAGGACAACAACCACCCGAGCCACTGCCTGTTCACCCCGCTATCATCCAGAAGGCGAGGTCAGTACAGGTGCATCAAAGCTGGGACTGAGAGACTGAAAAACAGCTTCTATCTCAAGGCCATCAGACTGTTAAACAGCCATCACTAACATTGAGTGGCTGCTGCCACTCAAATCTCGAGTCACTTTAATAATTGGATGTAATAAATGTATCACTAGCCACTTTAAACATTGCCACTTTATATAATGTTTACATACCCTACATTACTCATCTCATATGTATATTCTGTACACTGTACCATCTACTGCATCTTGCCTATGCCGTTCGGTCATCGCTCATCCATATATTTTTATGTACATATTCTTATTCATTCCTTTACACTTGTGTGTATAAGGTAGTTGTTGTGAAATTGTTAGATTACTTGTTAGATATTACTGCATGGTGGTCGGAACTAGAAGCACAAGCATTTCGCTACACTCGCATTAACATCTGCTAACCATGTGTATGTGACAAATAACATTTGATTTGATGTTGTTGATACGCTGTAAGCTGATGATTTTAGATGAGGATGCTGTTACAGTAATACGTCACATAGAAAAGTGGATCTTGAACAATGTTACATGGGGCAGAAATCTCACCAGGCTACACCAATACCTTTTTACTGTAGGTTTCTACTACATGCCACAATACCCCTAAATCTGATGGTTTCTTCTACGTATGTACTGTATAAGAATACTGAAACTATGAGACTGACATTTTAAAAAACTGACTGTTTTTTAAACTGTACATCTGTGGAAAGTAGTGAATGATTACACATTTCAGGAGAAAGGAGGTATTATAAGAATGCACAGCTAAAGTAATCAAATGTTTGGTTTAATGATATTCTATGTACTTTACTTCCTGTGGTCACCAGAACAGAGCTAGTCCGTCACCCTCCAACCTGCCGGAGTCCCCTGGTCACAACTCTCCTGGTAGCACCTTACTGCTGGGTCTGAAGAGGGTGTCTGTGCGGCTGGTCGACTGCAGGAAGACACCAGGGCAGAGTGGAACTGTGAGAGAAGGACACGAGGAGGGAGATGGAGATTTGATTTCATCAAGTAAGAACAATGGGGGGGTGGATGAGACTACAATCTGCTTCTGTAACTTCTGTTAATTGATTGATAAACAATATACACTCAGTGGCCAGTAAATTGTCGATCCAGTTTCGTGAACGGAGGAGCATGTTCCTAATAAACTGGCCATAGAGTGTATTTATTGAAGAGGGAGGCAGGTAGCCTAGTGGTTAATGCCAGTAATCGCAAGGTTGCTGGTTTGAATCTCTGAGCCAACTAGGTAAAACCATCTGTCTGTGCTCTTGAGCAAGGTACTTAACCCTGATTCAGTGCCTGGGCTTGCCTCCGCTGTACCCGTGCCCCACCATACCCCTGTCTGCACATTATGCCCAGAATCTATTCTACCACGCCCATAAATCTGCTCCTTTTATTCTTTGTCCCCAACGCTCTAGGCGACCAGTTTTGATAGCCTTTAGCCGCACCCTCATCCTACTACTCCTCTGTTCCTCGGGTGATGTGGAGGTAAACCCAGGCCCTGCATGTCCCCAGTCACCCTCATTTGTTGACTTCTGTGATCGAAAAAGCCTTGGCCTCATGCATGTCAACATCAGAAGCCTCCTCCCTAAGTTTGCCTTACTCACCGCTTTAGCACACTCTGCCAACCCTGATGTCCTTGCCGTGTCCGAATCCTGGCTTAGGAAGGCCACCAAAAATTCTGGGATTTCCATACCCAACTATAACACTTTCCGTCAAGATAGAACTGCCAAAGGGGGAGGAGTTGCAATCTACTGCAGAGATAGCCTGCAAAGTTCTGTCATACTTTCCAGGTCTATGCCCAAACAGTTCGAACTTCTAATTTTAAAAATTAATCTCTCCAGAAATAAGTCTCTCACTGTTGCCGCCTGCTACCGACCCCCCTCAGCTCCCAGCTGTGCCCTGGACACCATCTGTGAATTGATCGCTCCCCATCTAGCTTCAGAGTTTGTTCTGTTAGGTGACCTAAACTGGGATATGCTTAACACCCCGGCAGTCCTACAATCCAAGCTTGATGCCCTCAATCTCACACAAATCATCAAGGAACCCACCAGGTACAACCCTAAATCCGTAAACATGGGCACCCTAATAGACATTATCCTGACCAACCTGCCCTCTAAATACACCTCTGCTGTCTTCAATCAAGATCTCAGCGATCACTGCCTCATTGCCTGTATCCGCCACGGGTCCGCGGTCAAACGACCACCCCTCATCACTGTCAAACGCTCCCTAAAACACTTCTGCGAGCAGGCCTTTCTAATCGACCTGGCCCGGGTACCCTGGAAGGATATTGACCTCATCCCGTCAGTTGAGGATGCCTGGTCATTCTTTAAAAGTTACTTCCTCACCATATTAGACAAGCATGCTCCGTTCAAAAAATGCAGAACCAAGAACAGATATAGCCCTTGGTTCACTCCAGACCTGACTGCCCTCGACCAGCACAAAAACATCCTGTGGCGAACTGCAATAGCATCGAAGAGCCCCCGCGATATGCAACTGTTCAGGGAAGTCAGGAACCAATACACGCAGTCAGTCAGGAAAGCAAAGGCCAGCTTTTTCAAGCAGAAATTTGCATCCTGTAGCTCTAACTCCAAAAAGTTCTGGGATACTGTAAAGTCCATGGAAAACAAGAGCACCTCCTCCCAGCTGCCCACTGCACTGAGGCTAGGTAACACGGTCACCACTGATAAGTCCGTGATAATCGAAAATTTCAACAAACATTTCTCAATGGCTGGCCATGCCTTCCTCCTGGCGACTCCAACCTTGGCCAACAGCCCCGCCCCCCCCGCTGCTACTCGCCCAAGCCTCCCCAGCTTCTCCTTTACCCATATCCAGATAGCAGATGTTCTGAAAGAGCTGGAAAACCTGGACCCATACAAATCAGCTGGGCTTGACAATCTGGACCCCCTATTTCTGAAACTGTCCGCCGCCATTGTCGCACCCCCTATTACCAGCCTGTTCAACCTCTCCTTCGTATCATCTGAGATCCCCAAGGATTGGAAAGCTGCCGCGGTCATCCCCCTCTTCAAAGGGGGAGACACCCTGGACCCAAACTGTTACAGACCTATATCCATCCTGCCCTGCCTATCTAAGGTCTTCGAAAGCCAAGTCAACAAACAGATCACTGACCATCTCGAATCCCACCGTACCTTCTCCGCTGTGCAATCCGGTTTCCGAGCCGGTCACGGGTGCACCTCAGCCACGCTCAAGGTACTAAACGATATCATAACCGCCATCGATAAAAGACATTACTGTGCAGCCGTCTTCATCGACCTGGCCAAGGCTTTCGACTCTGTCAATCACCATATTCTTATCGGCAGACTCAGTAGCCTCGGTTTTTCTAATGACTGCCTTGCCTGGTTCACCAACTACTTTGCAGACAGAGTTCAGTGTGTCAAATCGGAGGGCATGTTGTCCGGTCCTCTGGCAGTCTCTATGGGGGTACCACAGGGTTCAATTCTCGGGCCGACTCTTTTCTCTGTATACATCAATGATGTTGCTCTTGCTGCGGGCGATTCCCTGATCCACCTCTACGCAGACGACACCATTCTATATACAGTGGGGAGAACAAGTATTTGATACACTGCCGATTTTGCAGGTTTTCCTACTTACAAAGCATGTAGAGGTCTGTAATTTTTATCATAGGTACACTTCAACTGTGAGAGACGGAATCTAAAACAAAAATCCAGAAAATCACATTGTATGATTTTTAAGTAATTAATTTGCATTTTATTGCATGACATAAGTATTTGATCACCTACCAACCAGTACTTGTTCTCCCCACTGTACTTCCGGCCCTTCCTTGGACACTGTGCTATCTAACCTCCAAACGAGCTTCAATGCCATACAACACTCCTTCCGTGGCCTCCAACTGCTCTTAAACGCTAGTAAAACCAAATGCATGCTTTTCAACCGTTCGCTGCCTGCACCCGCACGCCCGACTAGCATCACCACCCTGGACGGTTCCGACCTAGAATATGTGGACATCTATAAGTACCTAGGTGTCTGGCTAGACTGCAAACTCTGCTTCCAGACTCATATCAAACATCTCCAATCCAAAATCAAATCAAGAATCGGCTTTCTATTCCGCAACAAAGCCTCCTTCACTCACGCCGCCAAACTTACCCTAGTAAAACTGACTATCCTACCGATCCTCGACTTCGGCGATGTCATCTACAAAATAGCTTCCAATACTCTACTCAGCAAACTGGATGCAGTTTATCACAGTGCCATTCGTTTTGTTACTAAAGCACCTTATACGACCCACCACTGCGACCTGTATGCCCTAGTCGGCTGGCCCTCGCTACATGTTCGTCGTCAGACCCACTGGCTCCAGGTCATCTACAAGGCTATGCTAGGTAAAGTGCCGCCTTATCTCAGTTCACTGGTCACGATGGCTACACCCACCCGCAGCACGCGCTCCAGCAGGTGTATCTCACTGATCATCCCTAAAGCCAAAACCTCATTTGGACGCCTTTCCTTCCAGTTCTCTGCTGCCTGCGACTGGAACGAATTGCAAAAATCTCTGAAGTTGGAGACTTTTATCTCCCTCAACAACTTTAAAAATCTGCTATCCGAGCAGCTAACCGATCGCTGCAGCTGTACATAGTCCATCTGTAAACTACCCACCCAATTTACCTACCTCACCCCCCATACTGCTTTTATTTATTTACTTTTCTGCTCTTTTGCACACCAGTATCTCTTCTTGCACATGATCATCTGATGATTTATCACTCCAATGTTAATCTGCTAAATTGTAATTATTCGATTTATTGCCTACCTCATGCCTTTTGCACACATTGTATATAGATTCTCTTTTTTTCTACCATGTTATTGACTTGTTTATTGTTTACTCCATGTGTAACTCTGTGTTGTCTGTTCACACTGCTATGCTTTATCTTGGCCAGGTCGCAGTTGCAAATGAGAACTTGTTCTCAACTAGCCTACCTGGTTAAATAAAGGTGAAATAAATAAATAAATAAAAAATAAAAATTCTCCTGTAAGTCGCTCTGGATAAGAGCGTCTGCTAAATAACAAATCATTTTCACAAAAATAATACTATTTATGGACCTGTATTTCCAAAACCTAGTTATTCAATGTCTTTGTTTCACAGGGGACACACACCGTTGTTCTCTCAGTGGGAGGGGCTTATCATCTGGGGAGCCTCAACAACATCCTGTTGCTGACGAGACAGAGAAGAGTGTCTCCAGATCAGAACATCTCAAGAAACACCAGCAGGGACGTACAGGGAAGAAACATCACTACTGCTGCTCTGACTGTGGGAAGAGTTTCACAAGCCAGAGTGGCTTCATTATTCACTGTGATCAGTGTGGGAAGAGTTTTGCTGCATCTAACACCTTCAAATCTAATGTAAGAATTCATACAGGGGAGAAGCCTTACCTCTGTCTTGATTGTGGGAAAATCTTTGTTAGTGCAGGAGCCTTAACCATACACCAGCGTGTACACACAGGAGAGAAGCCTTATAGCTGTGATCAGTGTGGAAAGAGCTTCAATAATTCAGGCCACCTGACTACACACCAGAAAATACACACAGGAGAGAAGCCTTATAGCTGTGATCAGTGTGGGAAGAGCTTTGCTCGATCAGAAAAACTAACCATACACCAGCGTGTACACACTGGAGAGAAGCCTTATAGCTGTGGTCAGTGTGGAAAGAGCTTTGCTTTATCACAACACCTAACCATACACCAGCGTGTACACACAGGAGAGAAGCCTTATAGCTGTGGTCAGTGTGGGAAGAGCTTTACTGTAGTTTCCTCCCTGACTGTACACCAGCGAACACACACTGGAGAGAAGCCTTATAGCTGTGATCAGTGTGGGAAGAGCTTTGCTGTATCAGAAAAACTAACTATACACCTGCGAATACACACAGGAGAGAAGCCTTATAGCTGTGATCAGTGTGGGAAGAGCTTTGCTCGATCAGAAAAACTAACTAGACACCAGCGCATACACACTGGAGAGAAGCCTTATAGCTGTGGTCAGTGTGGAAAGAGCTTTGCTCAATCAGATAACCTGAATTCACACCAGCGAACACACACTGGAGAGAAGCCTTATAGCTGTGATCAGTGTGGGAAGAGCTTTGCTCAAGCTTCCACCCTGACTGCACACCACCGAACACACACTGGAGAGAAGCCTTTTAGCTGTTATCAGTGTGGGATGAGCTTTGCTCTAGCTTCCACCCTCACTGCACACCACCGAACACACACTGGAGAGAAGCCTTATAGCTGTGATCAGTGTGGGATGAGCTTTGCTCTAGCTTCCACCCTCACTGCACACCACCGAACACACACTGGAGAGAAGCCTTATAGCTGTGATCAGTGTGGGAAGAGCTTTGTTGCAGTTTCCTCCCTGACTACACACCAGCGACTACACACAGGAGATAAGCCTCATAGCTGTGATCAGTGTGGGATGAGCTTTGCTCTAGCTTCCACCCTGACTGCACACCAGCAAACACACACTAGAGAGAAGCCTTATAGCTGTGATCAGTGTGGGAAGACCTTTGCTCTAGCTTCCACCCTGACTATACACCAGCGAACACACACTGGAGAGAAGCCTTATAGCTGTGATCAGTGTGGGAAGAGCTTTGCTTCAGGTTCCACCCTGACTAGACACCGGCGAACACACACTGGAGAGAAACCTTATAGCTGTGATCAGTGTGGGAAGAGCTTTAATCAGTCAGGGACCCTGAAATCACACAAGCTAACACACGCTGGTGAGAAAGAAGCCTTATATCTGTGATCAGTGTGGGAATTGTTTCAGTCAGTTATGGACCCTTTATTCACACCAGTGAACACACACTGGAGAAGGAAGCTTACAGTGAGGGAAAAAAGTATTTGATCCCCTGCTGATTTTGTACGTTTGCCCACTGACAAAGAAATTATCAGTCTATAATTTTAATGGTAGGTTTATTTGAACAGTGAGAGACAGAATAACAACAAAAATATCCAGAAAAATGCATGTCAAAAATGTTATAAATTGATTTGCATTTTAATGAGGGAAATAAGTATTTGACCCCTTCTCAATCAAAAAGATTTCTGGCTCCCAGGTGTCTTTCATACAGGTAACGAACGGAGATTAGGAGCACACTCTTAAAGGGAGTGCTCCTAATCTCAGTTTCTTACCTGTATAAAAGATACCTGTCCACAGAAGCAATCAATCAATCAGATTCCAAACTCTCCACCATGGCCAAGACCAAAGAGCTCTCCAAGGATGTCAGGGACAAGATTGTAGACCTACACAAGGCTGGAATGGGCTACAAGACCATCGCCAAGCAGCTTGGTGAGAAGGTGACAACAGTTTCTGTGATTATTTGCAAATGGAAGAAACACAAAAGACATGTCAATCTCCCTCAGCCTGGGGCTCCATGCAAGATCTCACCTTGTGAAGTTGCAATGATCATGAGAACGGTGAGGAATCAGCCCAGAACTACACAGGAGGATCTTGTCAATGATCTCAAGGCAGCTGGGACCATAGTCATCAAGAAAACAATTGGTAACACACTATGTCGTGAAGGACTGAAATCCTGCAGCGCCCGCAAGGTCCCCCTGCTCAAGAAAGCACATATACATGCCCGTCTGAATTTTGCCAATGAACATCTGAATGATTCAGAGGACAACTGGGTGAACGTGTTGTGGTCAGATGAGACCAAAATGGAGTTCTTTGGCATCAACCCAACTTGCCGTGTTTGGAGGAGGAGGAATGCTGCCTATGACCCCAAGAAACCATCCCCACCGTCAAACATGGAGGTGGAAACATTATGCTTTGGGGGTGTTTTTCTGCTAAAGGGACAGGACAACTTCACCGCATCAAAGGGACGATGGACGGGGCCATGTACCGTCAAATCTTGGGTGAAAACCTCCTTCCCTCAGCCAGGGTATTGAAAATGGGTCGTGGATGGGTATTCCAGCATGACAATGACCCAAAACACACGGCCAAGGCAACAAAGGAGTGGCTCAAGAAGAAGCACATTAAGGTCCTGGAGTGGCCTAGCCAGTCTCCAGACCTTAATCCCATAGAAAATCTGTGGAGGGAGCTGAAGGTTCGAGTTGCCAAACGTCAGCCTCGAAACCTTAATGACTTGAAGAAGATCTGCAAAGAGGAGTGGGACAAAATCCCTCCTGAGATGTGTGCAAACCTGGTGGCCAACTACAAGAAACGTCTGACCTCTGTGATTGCCAACAAGGGTTTTGCCACCAAGTACTAAGTCATGTTTTGCAGAGGGGTCAAATACTTATTTCCCTCATTAAAATGCAAATCAATTCATAACATTTTTGACATGCGTTTTTCTGGATTTTTTTGTTGATATTCTGTCTCTCACTGTTCAAATAAACCTACCATTAAAATTATAGACTGATCATTTCTTTGTCAGTGGGCAAACGTACAAAATCAGCAGGGGATCAAATACTTTTTTCCCTCACTGTATGTCTGTCTATGTGGGAAGAGCTTTGTTTATTTAGGGCCAATGAGAAAACACCAGAAAGCACAAACTTGCTGTATTTCATCTCCCTCCCTTCTGGAACCGGTTCCAGATCCATAAATAAAGGCTCTATAGAAAACATCCAGTGAACAGTCATATCCATCTCCCATTCTTAAACAGTTGCCTCAGTCTGATCACCATGGTAACCTCTGTGCAGCATAATATGCAGCTCTGATCTAGGATCAGGTCTCCCCTGTGTCTATGTAATATCACACATTGATCTAAATGGATAAATGTTATCATAGGAAATGTTATAGGGAACCTGTGTGTGTGTGTGTGTGTGTGTGTGTGGGAGGGATGTTGATAATTGTATCTTCTTTCATATACTCATGATACTATTATTATGAAATGTCATTATGTAGAATAATGTTTCAACAATAGGTGTATATGCATGTATTCAATTGATCAATACATTATCTTCTAAACAACAAGTTATCACTTAAATTGTGTATTTTATAAATCTGTATTGATTAAAATGATCTTAAATCTAATCCATAATATATTGGATAATTATTTCCATGAGTTCAAGGCAAGAACTATGTAAACTGTGTCTTGTAACAACGGTTAATGTAATAACTTTTAGATTTATAATGTAATAAAACCGGTAAATGTAATATCTTGTTGGTTAATATGATAAAATGTTGAATTGTTGTCGTAATAACCTTTTCCACTTAATGTAATAAGTTATTGGTATCAGGTAACAACTTTTTTTAATGAATAATGTAATAACTTAAACCGATCATGTAATAACACCTAAACCAATGTTTTATGTGTTACTTCACTAATGTTAATGCACATACCACCTTCCACCAATTACAAACACACACACACAAACCTATGCACTTGTACTCTTACACAAACAAGCACTCAGTTATAGACACATGCATTGATTTAATATTTTTTTAATTAACAATTCATCTGTAGTTCTTATAGTCAATGAGACAGGGGGCTCGGTCAGGCAAGAGGAAGGAGGATTGGGAAACTGCAAATAACAATAAGCTGAACTCCGCCTAGCAGAAACATCTTTGTATTAGCAACTATTCATTATTAGTTTATATTGTATTAAAGTTAAGGGATGTCACCCTGGGTGGGGTGAACCATAGTAGGGGATAAAAAGAGAAAACACCATCTTGAGAACTGAGTGTCTTGTTTGTAAATTGCTGTAAGTGTAAACTCCGGGTTGCAAACCTTATTAAACAAACTAACCTCTGATCAAAGAAGTTTCCTGTGGTCACTTGTATGAACATATACAGAAAGTGTAAGGAATTTCTGCCCTGTTATCATTATTTCTATTCATTACGGAATAGTAGGCTGATAAATAGGCAAATCATTTGGAGTCGTGCATCTATAACAATTGTTTGCAGACCGTCATAATACCAAAGAAGAAGAAGACCCCTTCCTTCACAACAGCTCTGCTCCGTGAAGCGCAGCAAGTATGAATGTCCTGACTTCTGCCAAGGTTGCATCGCCGTAAATGCTGTATGGCCACTGCAGATGTCGGATTGAACATACATCGGACTTTACTGTTTCACCGCAAGGATGGTGCAGCGCTAATCGGTATTTATTTACGAGGACACTTACTGGGCCTCAGCCAATAAAACATATGTGGACGCTCATGAGTCAGAGAAGAGGCAAAGAGAGAGGCCCAACTCGAGGGAAAATCTGTCGCCTTCCAGCAGGTGACGTTTTTTCGCTCCACCAGTCAAGGAGTTTTTGTGTGGAGGTCAATGAAAATGTGTTGAATTTGGTCAATCAAAAAACGAATGGCTTATTTGCTATGTGAGGTTTATTTGATCGAATAGAAGTTTCTTAGTCTGCACCCCTAAGACCGCTTTAAGCCCTTGGCGGGAAGCTTTTGCGTCTTCCATTCAGAGAACCGCTACACGCCCTATAAAGGCATCTAGCCATGAGCTAATTTGAAAGACAATAGCAAAGAATTTCTCTAACCAAGATGTTTTTGTTGTTTCTATAAATACCTTAGATTTGTGATTTTAGATTTTATTTGCAAATATAAAAACAATACAACCACACGTGGACATAATGCATTTACTATCATTCAGGATGATTCTAAAACAGTGAAACATGTAATGTACAGTTTAAATAGATTCATGATATAATACAAAAGTATTTTCTAGCATAATGACTCCCTAAACCGCCTCACCCACTTGAAGAGAGATGTTGATGACTATGTACAGTAGGTGGCGGCACCTCTTAAACACCACAGAAGAAGCTGAAAAGCATCAACAGGAAGTACTTTGTTACCATCCTCAATCCAAATACATTTCACAGGCTTTTGCAGGATGTTTCTAGTATAAAATTAGTCTACATGAGACGCTCATTTGTCACAACTAAAATGGAGTTTTGATATTTATAAAGTTGTGGTCGAGCTTTTCTTTATCTGAACGTTGTGACAAAGAAAGTAACTGTAGCGTACA
Source organism: Salvelinus namaycush (assembly GCF_016432855.1). NCBI lineage: Eukaryota > Metazoa > Chordata > Actinopteri > Salmoniformes > Salmonidae > Salvelinus > Salvelinus namaycush. The sequence continues at coordinate 95,504,825 of NC_052309.1, read as the reverse complement.
CATTTAGTGTCGTTTTTTATTTTTTAAAACATTACAGTAACGTCAGCTTCCACGATGGACCGGGTAAGTTTGGTTGACTTTTATTAATAGTACTGTATACCTATTGTGGTGTATAAAATGTCTAGATCCAGTTTTCACGTGTGATCTTCCACATCCATGAGTTCGATTTGAACAGCAGGACAAAAGAAACCATGGTGGTAATTTCAGCCAAGTAGCCTACTAGCTCATCGCACACAGATTGATGATACAAGGCAATGCGCAACCAGCAGCAGGTCAAGTCAGAACCAGGGAGAAATAATTAGGCATCGGCTACACCAATGATGTATATAAACCCTGGATTGCTGATGCTATATATTGGCCATTGAGAGGCTTTGAAGGCACCGGTTAACTTCTTTGAGGTGTCAGTTTGACCACACACACCGTTTACACACTAATTTGTGGCGCCCAAATTAAAAAGGCAGTTGAAAATAGGTGATTATTGTTGCCAGGCTACCAGTTATGGTGCTTTTAGCTTGTGTTTTCCCGGGTCTTTAAGCAGAGGTAATACAACAATTATAGCTAGTGTCGAAGAATTATATGGAGTTAATATTAGTCAAATTATTGAGCGTGTTCTCAGCGCAAATAAGCATCAGAAATGGTCCTTATTTAGCATATCAAGATCCTGATGTGGACCTCAGTCAAGAGCATATGCATTGTATGTGCTGAGAAAATATACCATGTAGGCCTACTGTCAGTATTTGTCATCATATTGAGAAAATAAGATGTCCTCATAGGCCCATCTCATGATATAGAATGAGTCAATATCTGGCCATACCATGTATGATATCAGGAGGGAATCCAGAAATTATTTGAATAAAATAATGAATTTCATATTTGTCTAATTATTGAGCCTTTGCTGAAAACTCAGAAATGCTCCTTATTTTCAGCATATCAAGATTAATATATGGACCTCAAACAAGAGAAGCTTCATGTCTTGAATGTGCTGAGAAAACACAGATATGCAATGTATACAGTCAGTATTGATCAACATGAAGAGAGAAAATAGGGTGTCACATACCTCAGGATATTGAATGATTCCATATCCGGCCATAGGAAATGTCCATGTGTGATATTCAGAGTAATCCCAATATCATATATGTCTAAAATAAAATAGTTTTGATATATCGTTTATTACATTTGAACTTGAAAAAACATTGGAACAAAGACATCTGGATTCAGAATTTCTGTTACAAATTCTAGACGTCAGATTAAAATGAGAATATACAGTCTGCTGGCTGTTGCGCTCTAATAGCTAAAATCAGTTTTGAACTAACTGTTGAAGTATGTTTAGAATTGACCATGGATAGTCAAAGGTAATTGTCTCCAGCTTTCACTAGGTGAATAGCTCAATTAATTGTGACGGTCTCACTTCCCATTGAAAGCTAAGGAAAATGGTTGTCATTGAATTAAAGGTTGTGTACCTTAAGGTCATATAACTCAGCCATTGATACTAAACAAAGAAATCCCCATGTACAATAGAGGCTTATCTTCCTTGTGCCTTTTACAGCTTGCCTCTAGCCTAAAAAAGTTGCAGTTGTGCATCTTATAGATTTAAATAATCAGGGTTTCGGGACCGCGGTAAAGGTGGTTTTATATTCGGACATTCAACAGACATTCGCCAAAAGCCATTTAAAGCGGTATAAATCAATAACTAATTCACCGTTTGTCATAGAAGCATCAAACTAGATATGATTTATTCTACAAATGTCAAGCATACTTTTACAACCTTTGTTTTGAGGAATAATTCCACTTTTGATTTGATAGAAATACATAAAATCTCAAATATATATTAAAGATGAATAATTCAATAACTAATTCAGTGATTGTCACAGAAAAAAGTGAAAAATATGCACTTATTGTCACGTCCTGACCATAGTTCTTGTGTGTTTTGCTTGTTTAGTGTTGGTCAGGACGTGAGCTGGGTGGGCATTCTATGTTGTGTGTCTAGTTTGTCTGTTTCTGTGTTCAGCCTAATATGGTTCTCAATCAGAGGCAGCTGTCTATCGTTGTCCCTGATTGAGAATTATATATAGGTGGCTTGTTTTGTGTTGGGGATTGTGGGTGGTTGTCTTCTGTCTTTGTGTTCTGCACCAGATAGGACTGTTTCGGTTTTCACATTTCTTGTTTTGTTGTTTGTAGTGTTCTCATATATTCTTTATTAAATCATGTTGAACACTAGCCGCGCTGCGTTTTGGTCCTCTCCTTCATCCCAGGAAGAAAACCGTTACACTTATTTGCAATAACTTTAAAGAAATGTTCAAGTGCAATTTGTTCTATATGAAGTCAGACAATGTTTACCATCTTAAATTGTATGCCAAATCAATGTTTGCATTTTTAGTGCAACAGTTCCACATTTTAAAGTAGTTAAAAGGCACAACAGTTATTTATTTATATGTCTCTAATTTAACAGCAAAGAGGCCCCTTCCAATCATTTTCTATTTTGGCTTTGTTGAAGTACTTCTTTGTCATCCCCAGACAAGCTGAATGGTACCATCTCTGGCACACAGAGCATTCTATCTGCAGTATTAAAAACATAAAACAGGGTTATGTTGATTTACATGTAAATTACAGTTCTGGAATACCCAAATTATGTTACATGCTTTGGAATCAGGAACATTTTCAAATTGAATTGGATTTTTGTTCAATTGCTAAATTGACTTTAAATGACATGCATTTGACCACAACCCTGACAGAAGTTAATCATCGTTGAGTATTCAGGCAATATAAATCGTATAGTCATAAAGGCAGACATTTTGGGAAAAAAGGTATCACACTTTAATGTTGTAATATCAAACATTACAATAAAGTTTCAAGACAAAGTTTCATACTTCTAAATGTCTTGAAGGATGAAACTACATGAGCCTACTGTTATATTACACAAAGACAAACCCAGTTGGTCAGATGACCTTCAGTTTTCTCTGGATGATGCAAAGCACACATTGAGCAGTCTTGCTTCATATTGAAGACTGGAAGAAAAAAAAGAGGACCACATTTTTATGCCTGGTTGAAGTCCTAGGTTTTAATGATTAGTGCCAGTAGATTGCAGAGGGGTTCACATACAGTTCAGAGACAAATCATAATGTAAACATTTAGCCCAACAACAAAACATGTACTGTCCACTTCTTCTATTAGTGGATTTTTTGTTATCCACCCTCTAGTATCTTTCAATACCCATGGTAATATATAAATATAGACAGACTACATGCCCTCTATCAAATCAAAACTGGAATGTTTCCTCCAAACAAAGGTTGTAAAAGTATACTAGACATTTATAGAATAAATAATACCTAGTTTGATGATTCTGTCATAATCAGTGAAAACGTTATTCATTTATACCGCTTGAAATGGCATTTTATATATTATGTATTTCTATCAAATCAAACCTTGAATTTTTCCTCGAAACCAATGTTGTAAACGTATGTTAGACATTTATAGAATACATCATACATAGTTTGATGTTTCTGTGACAAATGGTGAATTTAAATGGCTTTTGTCGAATGTCTGTCGAATGTCTGAATATAAAACCAACTTTACCTCGGTGGTTTCGGGGGCATTAGCCCCGTTCCCCAACCCAAGCACCACACAGCTGGAACAGCGTGCACTGCAGAGTTGTTGACAAATATCCTACACATGGGCTAGTCCCCCATCCAGATCGGAGCTGTAAAAAGAATGAAGCCTGTCAAATGCCTAGCTCTTACCATAGCTTGGACTATAGAACTAGCTAGTGTTGCAAAAGCCAATTGCATTGCATGCATTGTAAGCTAGCAGCATGGCAATTTGCCCAACGTTTTGTGTTGGTTTTGAACTGATGTTAGCTAGCTAGCTATGTTTTGTGGAAAAATGTAGGACTGGCATTTGGAAGTGAATTAGCTATCATTAGCTTCCTTATGTGTCTAGGTCAGCTGTTGTCTGGCTTTACCTGCCGAATGGCTTTGTTATATATGTATCAAACCTTCCTTAAACAAATATAGCTAGCTACCTTTCTTTGCCCGTTCATTAGCTAGCTAGCTTTCAGCTGACTGGTGTTACCTAGCTAGCTACAGAGGCCAACTGCTGGACTTTGGACAAATAAGCAAATTTTAGCTAATAGTAACTGTATTGTTCCAGAGCAACAGAGTTGCTGACCCGTTTGAATATAACTCGGAGATCCGGCTGAAAAGATGTCAGAAATGCTACAAAAAAGGAGCTCATCGTTGGTTGCTAATGGACGACAATTGAAAGAGATTTGCGTCAGTTCAAATCTGGTATCAGGACAAAATGTCATTCAGAGTCACCGAATATACTTTAAGTATTTTAATTAAACTCAAGCGATAAATGGTAAATGCAATTTTCGTATACAGTAATCCCTCGTTTATCGCGGGGGTTACGTTCCGAAAATGACCCGCGATAAGTGAAATCCGCGAAATAGAAAACTTTTTTTTTTTTTTACAATTAGCAACTATTACATGTATACAAATACAGTGACTCACGTGTAGGCCGTTTCGTCGACATTATGGGTTTAGGAGATGTTCGAAATTACAAGATAATTTGGCCAACTTAATGTAAATTTGCCAAGCTGTTTTATGTACGTACACATAACTGCACGAGACGACAAAATGATAGCACAATTCGTAGCATGTTTTGATACAAGAAGCGGGAGTGAGTTTTTAGCGAATCAGAATGCAGAGCACAATGCACCAAAAAAAAAAAAAAATGCATTATGAAAATCCGCGAAATAGCGAATCCGCGATAAGTGAACCGCGAAGTGGCGAGGGATCACTGTATACGGGTTCACTGTATCTCCGCGCAGGGTAGAACAGAGAACTGTGGAATGTACTCAAATAACAGTTTTTATACTATAACAGCTTTAGTTCCAACTCGTCCGTTGGCCTATCATAGTAGAGGCTGAGCGCGGTTTAAACTTTGCTCAGCCTATGCTGGCACTCGGACTTGTCCAAGTCCCTTGGTGGTCTCCTCTGTCCGCATCTGGTTGTTGGGTAGATTAGATCCGTCTTGTGTCTCCGTCGATTCTACACTCAAACAGTTCCTAATATGGTATTGTCCAGTGCCCTACCCCCCTGGTTGGCTTAGAGATATGCACCCCTCCCCTCTCCAGATTGACCACAGCTTGTATAGCCTGTCCCTCTATGTTGATCAGTCTTGTTTGTGTGTGTGTAACAAAACAATATTCCTCTTCAAACAATATGGTAGCGGGCTATAGTGCATAAACATAAATCCTAACACAATGTGCACGTGGAAGTGAGAATCTGTTGGAGCTACAAACTTAGTCAATACGATGTTTTTTCAATCAAATGGTCACTATATGGTAGCTACAGTGCATTTGGAAAGTATTCCGACCCCCTTCACTTTTTCCCACATTTTGTTACGTTACAGCCTTATTCTAAAATTAATTTAATGTTTATTGACTCATCAATCTACACACTATACCCCATAATGACAAAGTGAAAACAGGTTTTTGACATTTTTGCAAATGTATAAAAAATAAACATACTTTATTTAGTATTCTGACCCTTTACTCAGTACTTTGAAGCTGCGATTACAGCGTCGAGTATTCTTGGGTATGACACTAAAAGCTTGACACACCTGTATTTGGAGTTATGCAAGTCCCTGACTAAAAAGATCTTGGTCGACCGAGAGTAGTCTGTTTTTTCGACCAATCGATTGGTTGAAATGTCAACGGTATTTTTTCCATATATAGACACACCCTATGTCTTTGAATAAAGTAAACTAAAATCAGCTATAAGTGTACCAGAGTCTATTCTAAAGAACAATATATTAAGCTTTTATTACAGCAAAGACTAAAAACAGTCAGTGAATTGCCGTTTAGTTATTGTTTAGGCTAATTATTCCAAGCTCCCTTTGTTACTTTGTTTTAAAACTAAAATGCTTGATTGCATTTCAAAGCATGAATGACTCGTCTGTGTGATGAAATTAACTAATGATTGATTGATTTCATGTGTGACAAACTGATTTGTATTCTTTTTACTTTCGGTTTTGTACACAAGCTTCGAACAGCTGAAAATACAATAGTTTGGGTTATGGAAAATATATTTAAAAGCAGTTTAGATGCTGCAATGATTCTATACACTATACTTGCTTGTTTTGTCACAAACTGAAATTAGGCGAACTATAAATAATGTAGCAACCAGGAAATGGTGGAGCAATTTCTTTATAGTGTTACATAATGTTTTTGTTTGTTTTTTGGTAGGCTTACATGTATTTTTTGTTTTTTTAGCACACATGGCCCTCACGCTAGCTCCACTTCTATCTAGATACTATGTTACCGAATCCCTAATTGTCTTTCCATCCTCCTAAAGTGTGCACTTTTTCACTTCCATTCACTGATTTGAAAGGAAATGACTGGTATAAAACATATTGATTACTTTTGAAAATATTTTCCTGTCATTTGTTAACAATTCATTTAACTATCATTTAATCAAATTGCTAAAAACTGAACTACGAAACCAAAATTGTATAGTGTCGAGTTTACATACAGTTTGAAAACTGTATAAGTTGACATTCATTTAATTTAGGGTTAAGGTAAAACCAAATAATTTATGGATATGGCTGTAAATACTACATCATCCTTCTTCAGCCAGTAGGGCAAAGTGGGTCACTTTGTAATACCATTTAAAATGATGGTGTAGTGTACAATGTACTGCTGAAATACTTGGCTGGTAAATTACAGTTTATTCCACTCATTATCTGAATGTTCCGGCACCGACAGAGATGGCCGCATCGCTTGTCGTTCTTAGGAAACTATGCAGTATTTAGTTTTTTTATGTATTATTTCTTACATTGTTACCTCAGGAAATCTGAAGTTTTATTACATACAGCCGGGAAGAACTATTGGATATAAGAGCAACGTCAACTTACCAACATTACGACCAGGAATACGACTTTCCCGAAGCGGATCCTCTGTTTGGTCCACCACCCAGGACAATGGATCGGATCCCAGCCGGCGACCCAAAACAACGGCGCCGCAGAAGGGGCAGACGGAGCGGTCTTCTGGTCAGGCTCTGTAGACGGGCACATCGTATATCACAAGTATACTACTCGCCAATGTCCAGTCTCTTGACAACAAGGTAGACGAAATCCGAGCAAGGGTTGCCTTTCAGAGATTGTAACGTTCTTTGTTTCACGGAAACATGGCTGACTCGGGATACGTTATCAGAGTCGGTACAGCCACCTGGTTTCTTCACACATCGCGCCGACTGAAACAAACGTCTCTCTGGTAAGAAGATGGGTGGGGGTGTATGCCTTATGATTAACGAGACGTGGTGTGATCATGACAACATACAGGAACTCAAGTCCTTTTGTTCACCTGACCTAGAATTCCTTACAATCAAATGCCGACCGCATTATCTACCAAGATAATTCTCTTTGATTATAATCACAGTCGTGTATATCCCCCCCCCCCCCCCCCAAGCAGACACATCGACGGCCCTGAAAGAACCTCATTGGACTCTATGTAAACTGGAAACCACATATCCTGAGGCTGCATTTATTGTAGCTGGGGATTTTAACAAGGCTAATCTGAAAACAAGGCTCCCTAAATTTTACCAGCATATCGAATGCGCAACCGGGCTGGTAAAATCCTGGATCATTGTTACTCTAACTTCCGCGACGCATATAAAACCCTCCCCCGCCCTCCTGTCGGAAAATCTGACCACGACTCCATTTTGTTGCTCCCAGCCTATAGACAGAAACTAAAACAGGAAACGCCCGTGCTCAGGTCTGTTCAACGCTGGTCCGACAAATCTGATTCCACGTTTCAAGACTGCTTCGATCACGTGGACTGGGATATGTTCCGCATAGCATCGGACAATAACATTGATGAATATGCTGATTCGGTGAGCCAGTTTAATTGCAAGTGCCCATAGCGACTATTCAAACCTTCCCCAACCAGAAACTGTGGATTGATGGCAGCATTCGCGCAAAACTGAAAGCGCAAACCACTGCTTTAAATAAGGGCAAGGCGACCGGAAACATGACCGAATACAAACAGTGTAGCTATTCCCTCCGCAAGGCAATCAAACAAGCTAAGCGTCAGTATAAAGACAAAGTAGAGTCGCAATTCAACAGCTCAGACACAAGAGGTATGTGGCAGGGTCTACAGTCAATCACGGACTACAAAAAGAAAACCAGCCCTATCACAGAACACGATGTCTTGCTCGCAGACAAGGTAAACAACTTCTTTGAGAAAAATACATTGCCACCGACACGGCCCGCTACCAAAACCTCCGTGGGCTCTCCTTCACCGCAGCCAATGTGAGTAAAACATTTAAACGTGTTAACCCTCGCAAGGCTGCCGGCCCAGACGGCATCCCTAGCCGCGTCCTCAGAGCATGCGCAGACCAGCTGGCTGGCGTGTTTACGGACATATTCAATCAATCCTTATCCCAGTCTGCTGTTCCCACATGCTTCAAGAGGGCCACCACTGTTCCTGTTCCCAAGAAAGCTAAGGTAACTGAGCTAAATGACTATCGCCCCGTAGCACTCACTTCCGTCATCATGAAGTGCATTGAGAGACTAGTCAAGGATCATATCACGTCCACCCTACCTGACACCATAGACCCACTCCAATTTGCTTACCGCCCCAATAGGTCCACAGACGACGCAATCGCAATCACACTGCACTGTCCTAACCCATCTGGACAAGAGGTAAACCTATGTAAGAATGCTGTTCATCGACTACAGCTCAGCATTTAACACCATAGTACCCTCCAAACCCGTCATTAAGCTCGAGACCCTGGGTCTCGACCCCGCCCTGTGCAACTGGGTCCTGGACTTCTTGACGGGCCGCCCCCCAGGTGGTGAGGGTAGGAAACAATATCTCCACCCCGCTGATCCTCAACACTGGGGCCCCACAAGGGTGCGTTCTCAGCCCTCTCCTGTATTCCCTGTTCACCCATGACTGTGTGGCCATGCACGCCTCCAACTCAATCATCACGTTTGCAGACGACACTACTGTGGTAGGCTTGATGACCAACAACGACAAGACAGTCTATAGAGAGGAGGTGAGGGCCGTCGGAGTGTGGTGTCAGGAAAATAAAAGAGATGATCAGAAAACAACAAAGGGAGCACCCCCCTATCCACATCGACGGGACAGCAGTGGAGAAGGTGAAACGTTTTAAGTTCCTCGGCATTCACATCATGGACTAACTGAAATGGTCCACCCACACAGACAGCGTGGTGAAGAAGGCGCAACAGCGCCACTAAAAACACTCACAAACTTTTACAGATGCACAATCGAGAGCATCCTGTCGGGCTGTATCACCGTCTGGTACGGCAACTGCTCCGCCCACAACCGTAAGGCTCTCCAGAGGGTAGTGAGGTCTGCACAACGCATCACCGGGGGCAAGCTACTTGCCCTCCGGGACACCTACACCACCCGATGTCACAGGAAGGCCAAAAAGATCATCAAGGACAACAACCACCCGAGCCACTGCCTGTTCACCCCGCTATCATCCAGAAGGCGAGGTCAGTACAGGTGCATCAAAGCTGGGACTGAGAGACTGAAAAACAGCTTCTATCTCAAGGCCATCAGACTGTTAAACAGCCATCACTAACATTGAGTGGCTGCTGCCACTCAAATCTCTAGTCACTTTAATAATTAATAATTGGATGTAATAAATGTATCACTAGCCACTTTAAACATTGCCACTTTATATAATGTTTACATACCCTACATTACTCATCTCATATGTATATACTGTACACTGTACCATCTACTGCATCTTGCCTATGCCGTTCGGTCATCGCTCATCCATATATTTTTATGTACATATTCTTATTCATTCCTTTACACTTGTGTGTATAAGGTAGTTGTTGTGAAATTGTTAGATTACTTGTTAGATATTACTGCATGGTGGTCGGAACTAGAAGCACAAGCATTTCGCTACACTCGCATTAACATCTGCTAACCATGTGTATGTGACAAATAACATATGATTTGATGTTGTTGATACGCTGTAAGCTGATGATTTTAGATGAGGATGCTGTTACAGTAATAAGTCACATAGAAAAGTGGATCTTGAACAATGTTGCATGGGGCAGAAATCTCACCAGGCTACACCAATACCTTTTTACTGTAGGTTTCTACTACATGTTACAATACCCCAATATCTGATGGTTTCTTCTACGTATGTACTGTATAAGAATACTGAAACTATGAAACTGACATTTTAAAAAACTGACTGTTTTTTAAACTGTACATCTGTGGAAAGTAGTGAATGATTACACATTTCATGAGAAAGGAGGTATTATAAGAATGCACAGCTAAAGTAATAAAATGTTTGGTTTAATGATATTCTATGTACTTTACTTCCTGTGGTCACCAGAACAGAGCTAGTCCGTCACCCTCCAACCTGCCGGAGTCCCCGTGTCACAACTCTCCCGGTAGCGCCTTCCTGCTGGGTCTGAAGAGGGTGTCTGTGCGGCTGGTCGACTGCAGGAAGACACCAGGGCAGAGTGAAACTGTGAGAGAAGGACACGAGGAGGGAGATGGAGATTTGATTTCATCAAGTAAGAACAATGGGGGGGTGGATGAGACTACAATCTGCTTCTGTAACTTCTGTTAATTGATTGATAAACAATATACACTCAGTGGCTAGTAAATTGTCGATCCAGTTTCGTGAACTGAGGAGCGTGTTCCTAATAAACTGGCCATAGAGTATTTATTGAAGAGGGAGGCAGGTAGCCTAGTGGTTAATGCCAGTAATCGCAAGGTTGCTGGTTTAAATCTCTGAGCCAATTAGGTAAAACATCTGTCTGTGCTCTTGAGCAAGGTACTTATCCCTGATTGCTCCTGTAAGTCGCTCTGGATAAGAGCGTCTACTAAATAACAAATCATTTTTACAAAAATAACACTATTTATGGACTTGTATTTCCAAAACCTAGTTATTCAATGTCTTTGTTTCACAGGGGACACACACCGTTGTTCTCTCAGTGGGAGGGGCTTATCATCTGGGGAGCCTCAACAACATCATGTTGCTGACGAGACAGAGAAGAGTGTCTCCAGATCAGAACATCTCAAGAACCACCAGCAGGGACGTACAGGGAAGAAACATCACCACTGCTGCTCTGACTGTGGGAAGAGTTTCACAAGCCAGAGTGGCTTCATTATTCACTGTGATCAGTGTGGGAAGAGTTTTGCTGCATCTAACACCTTCAAATCTAATGTAAGAATTCATGAAGGGGAGAAGCCTTACCTCTGTCTTGATTGTGGGAAAAGCTTTGTTAGTGCAGGAGCCTTAACCATACACCAGCGTGTACACACTGGAGAGAAGCCGTATAGCTGTGATCAGTGTGGAAAGAGCTTCAATCAGTCATGCCACCTGACTACACACCAGCGAACACACACTGGCGAGAATCCTTATAGCTGTGATCAGTGTGGGAAGAGCTTCAATCAGTCATGCAACCTGACTACACACCAGCGAACACACACTGGCGAGAAGCCTTATAGCTGTGATCAGTGTGGAAAGAGCTTCAATAATTCAGGCCACCTGACTACACACCAGCGAACACACACTGGCGAGAAGCCTTATAGCTGTGATCAGTGTGGGAAGAGATTTGCTCGATCAGAAAAACTAACTACACACCAGCGCATACACACTGGAGAGAAGCCTTATAGCTGTGGTCAGTGTGGGAAGAGCTTTGCTTTATCAGAACACCTAACCATACACCAGCGTGTACACACAGGAGAGAAGCCTTATAGCTGTGGTCAGTGTGGGAAGAGCTTTACTGTAGTTTCCTCCCTGACTGTACACCAGCGAACACACACTGGAGAGAAGCCTTATAGCTGTGATCAGTGTGGGAAGAGCTTTGCTGTATCAGAAAAACTAACTATACACCAGCGAATACACACAGGAGAGAAGCCTTATAGCTGTGATCAGTGTGGGAAGAGCTTTGCTCGATCAGAAAAACTAACTAGACACCAGCGCATACACACTGGAGAGAAGCCTTATAGCTGTGGTCAGTGTGGGAAGAGCTTTGCTCAATCAGAAAACCTGAATTCACACCAGCGAACACACACTGGAGAGAAGCCTTATAGCTGTGATCAGTGTGGGAAGAGCTTTGCTCTAGCTTCCACCCTGACTGCACACCACCGAACACACACTGGAGAGAAGCCTTTTAGCTGTTATCAGTGTGGGATGAGCTTTGCTCTAGCTTCCACCCTGACTGCACACCACCGAACACACACTGGAGAGAAGCCTTATAGCTGTGATCAGTGTGGGAAGAGCTTTGTTGCAGTTTCCTCCCTGACTACACACCAGCGACTACACACAGGACATAAGCCTTATAGCTGTGATCAGTGTGGGAAGAGCTTTAATCAGTCAGGGACCCTGAAATCACACAAGCTAACACGCTGGAGAGAAAGAAGCCTTATATCTGTGATCAGTGTGGGAATTGTTTCAGTCAGTTATGGACCCTTTATTCACACCAGTGAACACACACTGGAGAAGGAACCTTATGTCTGTCTAGGTGGGAAGAGCTTTGTTAATTTAGGGCCAATGAGAAAACACCAGAAAGCACAAACTTTCTGTATTTCATCTCCCTCCCTTCTGGCACCGGTTCCAGATCCCCAAATAAAGCATCAGTAGAAAACATCCAGTGAACAGTCATATCCATCTCCCATTCTTAAACAGTTGCCTCAGTCTGATCACCATGGTAACCTCTGGAGCATAATATGCAGCTCTGATCTAGGATCAGGTCTCCCCTGTGTCTATGTAATATCACACATTGATCTAAATGGATAAATGTTATCATAGGAAATGTTTTAGGGAACCTGTGTGTGGGAGGGATGTTGTTAATTGTATCTTCTTTCATATACTCATGATACTATTATTATTAAATGTCATTATGTAGAATAATGTTTCAACAATAGGTGTATATGCATGTATTCAATTGATCAATACATTATCTTCTAAACAAGAAGTTATCACTTAAATTGTGTATTTTATAAATCTAATCCATAATATATTGGATAATTATTTCCATGAATTCAAGGCAAGAACTATGCATACTGTGTCTTGTAACAACGGTTAATGTAATAACTTTTAGATTTATAATGTAATAAAACCGGTAAATGTAATATCTTGTTGGTTTATCTGATAAAATGTTGAATTGTTGTCGTAATAACCTTTTCCACTTAATGTAATAAGTTATTGGTATCAGGTAACAACTTTTTAAAATTAATAACGTAATAACTTCAACCGATCATGTAATAACACCTAAACCAATGTTTAATGTGTTACTTCACTAATGTTAATGCACATACTACCCTCCACCAATTACAAACCCACACACAAACCTATGCACTTGTACTCTTACACAAACAAGCACGCAGTTATAGACACATGCATTGATTTAATATTTTTTAAATTAACAATTAATCTGTAGTTCTTATAGTCAATGAGACAGGGGGTTCGGTCAGGCAAGAGGAAGGAGGATTGGGAAACTGCAAATAACAATAAGCTGAACTCCGCCTAGCAGAAACATCTTTGTATTAGCAACTATTCATTATTAGTTAATATTGTATTAAAGTTAAGGGATGTCACCCTGGGCGGGGTGAACCATAGTAGGGGATAAAAAGAGAAAACACCATCTTGAGAACTGAGTGTCTTGTTTGTAAATTGCTGTAAGTGTAAACTCCGGGTTGCAAACCTTATTAAACAAACTAACCTCTAATCAAAGAAGTTTCCTGTGGTCACTTGTATGAACATATACAGAAAGTGTAAGGAATTTCTGGCCTGTTATCATTATTTCTATTCATTACAGAATAGTAGGCTGATAAATAGACAAATCAGTTGGAGTCGTGCATCTATAACAATTGTTTGCAGACCGCCATAATACCAAAGAAGAAGAAGACCCCTTCCTTCACAACAGCTCTGCTCCGTGAAGCGCAGCAAGTATGAATGTCCTGACTTCTGCCAAGGTTGCATCGCCGTAAATGCTGTATGGCCACTGCAGATGTCGGATTGAACATACATCGGACTTTACTGTTTCACCGCAAGGATGGCGCAGCGCTAATCTGTATTTTATTTACGAGGACTCTTACTGGGCCTCAGCCAATAAAAAATATGTGGACGCTCGAAGAGAACGATGTCAGAGAAGAAGAGGCAGAGAGAGGGGCCCAACTCGAGTGAAAATCTGTCGCCCTCCAGCAGGTGGAATTTTTTCGCTCCACCAGGCAAGGAGTTTTTGTGTGGAGGTCAATGAAAATGTGTTGAATTTGGTCAATCAAGAAACGAATGGCTTATTTGCTGTGTGAGGTTTATTTGATCGAATAGAAGTTTCTTAGTCTGCACCCCTAAGACCGCTTTAAGTCCTGTCGTGGATAATTGTCTCAGAAATATATCACTCTTACAAGAACTTGTGAATTCAATATAGACTTTAATACAAAGTAGCAAAACTATCACAAACGTAACAGAGCCGAGCCCCTCCATGGAAAGAGACTCAATTCTCATATTACAGAGTCCTGCCTTTATAGGATTCTGTCTTTGCATAACAAATAGAGTCCCCTCCCTCTATATGAAAATAGCTTCCCTTGACCCTTCTCCATTATTTTCTTTTCATCGCTTGCTTGTTCACGCCCACTAACGCTCATATCTGCTTTTGGTTAGGTTATAATGATGGCAGAACCCTTTTCACGTCCTAAAAATAATGCATGCATTGCATGCTTATGTTTCACGTGTTGGTCATCAGTTATTTTGCTACCATCCTTTTTCCTGTATCCTTCTGACCATAGTACGTCCAGCTGTCATAAATGTACGTATGGTCTTGGTTAATGTACTCTTTCAAAAATAGAGTATAGCCTGGGTGTCATATGGCCTGGGTGTCATCTTCTCTTAACTTCTACTTGGTCACAATCCCGGATCCGGGAGCACCCTCATCAGTAAAAAAGCTGACTTGCATAGCCTAGCATAGCGCCACAAGTAAATACTAGCATCTAAATATCATTAAATCACAAGTCCAAGACACCAGATGAAAGATACACATCTTGTGAATCCAGGCATCATTTCTGATTTTTAAAATGTTTTACAGGGAAGACACAATATGTATTTCTATTAGCTAACCACGATAGCAAAAGACACAACTTTTTTTCCCCACCATTTTTTTCCTGCATAGGTAGCTATCACAAATTCGACCAAATAAAGATATAAATAGTCACTAACCAAGAAACAACTTCATCAGATGACAGTCTGATAACATATTTATTGTATAGCATATGTTTTGTTAGAAAAATGTGCATATTTCAGGTATAAATCATAGTTTTACATTGCAGCCACCATCACAACTCTCACCAAAGCAACTAGAATAACTATAGAGACCAACGTGAATTACCTAAATACTCATCATAAAACATTTATGAAAAATACACAGCGTACAGCAAATGAAAGACAAAGATCTTGTGAATCCAGCCAATATTTCAGATTTTTTTAAGTGTTTTACAGCGAAAACACAATATAGCATTATATTAGCTTACTACAATAGCCAACCACACAACAGCATTGATTCAAGCCAACAATAGCGATAACGAATAAACCAGCAAAAGATATTAATTTTTTCACTAACCTTCTCAAACTTCTTCAGATGACAGTCCTATAACATCATATTACACAATACATATAGAGTTTGTTCGAAAATGTGCATATTTAGCGGCACAAATCGTGGTTATACAATGAGAATAGTAGCCAAGCTGCCAACAAAATGTCGGGAGAAATCTTGGGAGAGGCACCTAATCTAATCAGTAATTAATCATAAACTTGACTACAAAATACAGGTTGGACAGCAAATGAAAGATACATTAGTTCTTAATGCAACCGCTGTGTTAGATTTTTAAAATTAACGTTACTACGACATACAGCGCGCGTTAAAGCGAGACGGCACCGAAATTAATGCCGGAATAGTAGTTTGACATTTTTCAACAGAACAACGAATTAACATCATAAATAGTTCTTACTTTTTGATGAGCTTCCATCAGAATCTTGGGCAAGTTGTCCTTTGTCCAGAAGAATCGTTGCTCGGTTGTAGATTGTCGCCTTCAACTTTGGAATTAGCAGTAAACATTAGCCATGTGGCGAAGACGTGCCCAAACTCACTATAACGCAGCACTAAGAAAATTCCGAAAATCGCAATATACTGATATAAAATGATATAACTCGGTTTAAAATAACTACATTACGGCCTCCCGGGTGGCGCAGTGGTCTAGGGCACTGCATCGCAGTGTTAACTGCGCCACCAGAGTCTCTGGGTTCGCGCCCAGGCTCTGTCGCAGCCGGCCGCGACCGGGAGGTCCGTGGGGCGACGCACAATTGGGCTAGCGTCGTCCGGGTTAGGGTGGGTTTGGCCGGTAGGGATATCCTTGTCTCATCGCGCTCCAGCGACTCCTGTGGCGGGCCGGGCGCAGTGCGTGCTAACCAAGGGGGCCAGGTGCACGGTGTTTCCTCCGACACATTGGTGCGGCTGGCTTCCGGGTTGGAGGCGCGCTGTGTTAAAGAAGCAGTGCGGCTTGGTTGGGTTGTGCTTCGGAGGACGCATGGCTTTCGACCTTCGTCTCTCCCGAGCCCGTACGGGAGTTGTAGCGATGAGACAAGATAGTAATTACTAGCGATTGGATACCACGAAAATTGGGGAGAAAAGGGGATAAAATTAAAAAAAAAAAAAAAAAAAAAAACTACATTACGACGTTTTTAACACCTATATCGAATAAAATCAGAGTCGGATATATCTAAGGCCTATAACGAGAGCTTTCCAGAACGCCATCCTGAAGTCTGTCTTGCGTCATGGCGAATGTTGAAAAGAGTGTACCCCACGTACCCAGACCCTTTATATGGCCTCAGATCTGCCTAGCAACTCCATTCCAATTCTCACTACTTGCTGACATCTAGGGGAAGGCGTATGCAGTGCATGTCGACCAATAGAATACATGCAAATTAATAAACTGACCCTAGAACAGACTGCCTGATTTCAGATTTCTCACTTCCCGACAGGAAGTTTGCTCCAACTTGAGTTCTGTTTTACTCACAGATATAATTCAAACGGTTTTAGAAACTAGAGAGTGTTTTCTATCCAATAGTAATAATAATATGCATATTGTACGAGCAAGAATTGAGTACGAGGCAGTTTAATTTGGGAACGAAATTTTTACAAAGTGAAAACAGCACCCCCTATTGAGAAAAGAGATGTGCATGTCCTTGCTACTTCAACCTAGCAACTAGACCTATTTATATTTAATGCTTAGCTCTCCTTAATGCTTAGCTCCCACAGCCCTTGGCGGGAAGCTTTTGCGTCTTCCATTCAGAGAACCGCTACACGCCCTATAAAGGCATCTAGCCATGAGCTAATTGGAAAGACAATAGCAAAGAATTTCTCTAACCAAGCTGTTTTTGTTGTTTCTATAAATACCTTAGATTTGTGATTTTAGATTTTATTTGCAAATATAAAAACAATACAACCACACGTGGACATACTGCATTTACTATCATTCAGGATGATTCTAAAACAGTGAAACATGTAATGTACAGTTTAAATAGATTCATGATATAATACAAAAGTATTTTCTAGCATAATGACTCCCTAAACCGCCTCACCCACTTGAAGAGAGGTGTTGATGACTATGTACAGTAGGTGCCGGCACCTCTTAAACACCACAGAAGAAGCTGAAAAGCATCAACAGGAAGTACTTTGTTACTGTCTTCTATCTAGTTTTCAATCCAAATACATTTCACAGGCTTTTGCAGGATGTTTCTAATGTAAGATTAGTCTACATGAGACGTTCATTTGTCACAACTTAAATGGAGTTTTGATATTTATAAAGTTGTGGTCGAGCTTTTCTTTATCTGAACGTTGTGACAAAGAAAGTAACTGTAGCGTACACATTTAGTGTCGTTTTTTTTTTTTTTTTTTTAAGAATACAGTAACGTCAGCTTCCACGATGGACCGGGTAAGTTTGGTTGACTTTTATTAATAGTATACCTATTGTGGTGTATAAAATGTATAGGTCCAGTTTTCACGTGTGATCTTCCACATCCATGAGTTCGATTTGAACAGCAGGACAAAAGAAACCATGGTGGTAATTTCAGCCAAGTAGCCTACTAGCTCATCGCACACAGATTGATGATACAAGGCAATGCGCAACCAGCAGCAGGTCAAGTCAGAACCAGGGAGAAATAATTAGGCATCGGCTACACCAATGATGTATATAAACCCTGGATTGCTGATGCTACGTATTGGCCATTGAGGCTTTGAAGCCACCGGTTAACTTCTTTGAACACCTCAGATTGTTTCTCCAGATGTCAGTTCGGCCACACAGCGTTTATAGACTAATTTGTTGCGCCCAAATAAAGAAAACGACCATTGAAAATATGTGAATCTTGTTACTAGGCTACCAGTTACGGTGCTGTTAGCTTGTGTTTGCGCTCATCTTTCTGCGGAAGTAATACAACAATGATTGCTAGTGTCGAAGAATGATTTGGAGTTAATATTAGTCAAATTATTGAGCATATCCTCCGTGCAAATAAGCATCAGAAATTGTCCTTATTTAGCATATCAAGATCCTGATGTGGACCTCAGTCTAGAGCTTAAAATATACCATGTAGGCCTACTGTCAGTAATTGTCGTCATTTTGAGAAAATAAGTTGTCCACATAGGCCTATCACAGGATATTGAATGATTCCATATCCGCGCATAGGAAATGTCCATGTGTGATATTCAGAGTAATCCCAATATCATATGTCTAAAAGAAAATAGTTTTGATATATAGTTTTTTACATTAGAACTTGAAAAAACATTGGAACAAAGACATCTGGATTGTTTTGATACAGTTGAAGTCGGAAGTTTACATATGTAACAGTATAACTTTAGTCCGTCCCCTCGCCCCGACCCGGGTGCGAACCAGGGACCTCTGCACACATCAACAACAGCCACCCTCGAAGCATCGTTACCCATCGCTCCACAAAAGCTGCGGCCCTTGCAGAGCAAGGGGAACCACTACTTCAAGGTCTCAAAGCGAGTGACGTCACCGATTGAAACGCTATTAGCGCGCACCACCGCTAACTAGCTAGCCATTTCACATCGGTTACATAAGTTGGGTGAATTTTGTCCCATTCCACCTGACAGAGCTGGTGTAACTGAGTCAGGTTTGTAGGCCTCCTTGCTCGCACACGCTTTTTCAGTTCTGCCCACAAATTTTCTATAGGATTGAGGTCAGGGCTTTGTGATGGCCACTCCAATACCTTGACTTTGTTGTCCTTAAGCCATTTTGCCACAACTTTGGAAGTATGCTTGGGGTCATTGTCCATTTGGAAGACCCATTTGCGACCAAGCTTTAACTTCCTGACTGATGTCTTGAGATGCTGCTTCAATATATCCACATAATTTCCCTGCCTCATGATGCCATCTATTTTGTGAAGTGCACCAGTCCCTCCTGCAGCAAAGCACCCCCACAACATGATGCTGCCACCTCCGTGCTTCACGGTTGGGATGGTGTTCGTCGGCTTGCAATCCTCCCCCTTTTTCCTCCAAACATAACAATGGTCATGATGGCCAAAACTTTATATTTTTGTTTCATCAGACCAGAGGCCATTTCTCCAAAAAGTACAATCTTTGTCCCCATGTGCAGTTGCAAACCGTAGGCTGGCTTTTTTTATGGCGGTTTTGGAGCAGTGGCTTCTTCCTTGCTGAGCAGCCTTTCAGGTTATGTCGATATAGGACTCATTTTACTGTGGATATAGATACTTTTGTACCTGTTTCCTCCAGCATCTTCACAAGGTCCTTTGCTGTTCTGGGATTGATTTGCACTTTTCGCACCAAAGTGCGAACGTGCAAGATAAGTTTAATGCTAGCTAGCAACTTACCTTGGCTCCTTGCTGCACTTGCGTAACAGGTGGTCAGCCTGCCACGCAGTCTTCTCGTGGACTGCAATGTAATCGGCCCTAATTAATCGGCCATGCTGATCGGTCAACCTCTAGTCACAATACCCATAAAACCTAGCGGTCAAAATAGGAAATGGTTCCAATCGTTTTTCCACCGTGTATTTGTCCCATACGGGATTTTAGAAACACTTCAAATAAGGGCTGTGTTTCATGTTGGCTTACCTTAGCGTGACATTTTGATAACCGTGTAAATCTCTCTCAGACAAGGTGACTTATCAATATATTTGCCTGTATTTACCCCCCCCCCCAAAAGGAAATGCTAATTAGCTACTAATGTGGCTATCATACAGAACATGAAATACCCTGACCGGTTTGGACGAGATTGACGAATTGAGGCAAAGGTAAGAATCTCTGCATTAACAATCTAATGTTAGCTAAATGTAGTAATGAATTTATTGGTTACATTTCTTTGACAATTCTTCTAAGTTGACAAGTCTGCGACCTGTCATGGGCAAGTTTTAAAATTACACAATACCTGTTAGCAAAGGTGTCAGCTAGAGATGACATGCGGGGATTTGTAGTCTTTCATGATGTCTACTTTCATGCTAATTAGCATTAAGGAAATTTGAGTGTAAATAGAGACGACTATATTGATAGAAGTCACCTTGTCCAATAGAGATTTACAAGAATATCAAAATGTCTCGCCAGGGTAAGCCTATGGAAAATCCCCTATGTGAAAAATGAATGGTGGAAAACAATTGGAACCATTTCCCTGTTCGACCACTAGGTTTTATGGGTATTATGACTCGTACACTGTGGGGCTCTATAGAGAGAAATAGTAATTGCATCTATTTTCGGCACTAATTTTGCCATGGTTCGCTGGGCAAAGCCTATGGGGAAAATGTATGCCGTTTTTATAGGGTGTTTGGATAAATGCCAAAAATAAGGTCTGTCGTAAACACAGGTTTAGGATATCTTATAGGTTTTGTTCTACAATCTTTATCAGCTAACGTCACTTCTTGTGAATGTTGAAGAATTTATGTAATAAAAAAAGCATATAAATCACAAAGGCTTCATAATTCATTAAGGTCATATTTACTGACTGCTATTATCTCATAGAACAAAACGTATAAGATCTCCTTAGTCTGTGCTTATCTTATTTTTGGTATTTATTCCAAAACCCACATTTTTCCCATTGGGATGGATGAACGAGCCAAAGGTATCTAATTTCTTTGTTTTAATTCTACAAGCTGGCGAGATCTAAAGCTCTGTTTAGCTCAACGTTGAAATGATTGGTTGACGGTAAGTGGGGGCGGTTCTTCCTGTATAAACAAACTCCCTTCCTTGACTACTTCCTTCCATCAAATCAAATGTTATTTGTCACATACACATGGTTAGCAGATGTTAATGCGAGTGTAGCGAAATGCTTGTGCTTCTAGTTCCGACAATGCAGTAATAACCAACGAGTAATCTAACCTAACAATTCCACAACAACTACCTTATACACACAAGTGTAAAGGGATAAAGAATATGTACATAAAGATATATGAATGAGTGATGGTACAGAACGGCATAGGCAAGATGCAGTAGATGGTATCGAGTACAGTATATACATGAGATGAGTAATGTAGGGTATGTAAACATTATATTAAGTGGCATTGTTTAAAGTGGCTAGTGTTAAATGTTTTACATCAATTTCCATTATTAAAGTGGCTGTCAACCGTACCGCAGGAATAGAATGTAAATCACAGTGGATAGATGTGGTGGCAGCTGTTGAGAAGTACTTGGGTGTACAATATTTTACTGCAGAGTTACAAGGTGTTTTGAAGGATAATATCCCGTCCTCCCAGGCTGCTGGCCTGGTGTAGGATCAGAGGGCCAAAGTAGTGGTATAACGATGAGGTTTTAATGGGTGTAGGGTTAGTTGGTTTTTCACAAAGTGTAATGAATTAATACTACAGAATAGTAGGCTGATGCACAGCCAATACACTAGGTGGGGGCGTGCACCTATAATAATTGTTTGCGGACCGCCATAACACTAAAGAAGAAGAAGACCACTTCCTTCACAACGGCTCTAGATCTGGTCTGTAAAGCGGAATAATTATAAATACAATTTTATTGGTCACATACTTGTGTTTAGCAGATGTTATTGCGGGTGTAGCGAAATGCACTGACTAATGTGGAGGTTGCATAGCTGTAAATGCTGCATGGTTCGCTGCACGGATAGCTCTGCTTTAATCAGTCAGGTATTTTATAGGCTTCACTTACTGGGCATCAGACAATTAAAACTACCTGGACTCTCGAAGAGGACATTGTTCCAACAGACTCTCGGGTGGAGTTAGATGATAACAGACATCAGGATTCTTGGTGAATAGGGTGTTGGATGTTTTATTGGCTTTAATAGATTCAAATCTTATCCAGGATCTTTCTGAAGTAAGATTAGGCTACATCAGACATATATTTGTCACAACGTAAGTCGAGTGTTGATATGTAAATTTACGTTTGTTCCCAAGTATTGCGTCAATTCAAATCTGGTATCAGGACAAAATGTGATTCAGAGTCCCCGAATATATTTTAAGTATTTTTATTAAACTCAAGCGATAAATGGTAAATTCAATTTTTGTATATACGGGTTCACTGTAACACCTCGCAGGGTAGAACAGGGAACTGGCAGGAGGTAAGTAAACAGCTGTTCTTATACCGTGATAGACGTAGTTCCAACCCCTCTGTTGGCCTATCACAGTGGAGGCTGAGCGTGGTTTAAACTTTGCTCAGCCTATCGCCGACGCTCAGACTGGTCCCAGCCTCTTGGCGCTCTTTGGTGTCTGGCGCTGTTGCTGTGCAGATTACGCTCCCTCACCCCAGAGACTGAGGTCAGACAGCTCTGCAACATTGTCTGAGCTATTTGCACCTGCATACAAAGCACACTGTTCTCACTCAAGGCTAACCACCGCTTCCCAGCACACTTATCTGGGGCTAACTGTTACTTCCAGCACACACACACAGACACCCAGGCGCCCAGGCCAACAGTTGCTAATATTCAATCACGTGATGTAGTTTTGGGTTATAGTGCAATAAACACAGATCCTCACACAAGGCAATGCGCAACAAGCAGCTAAAGTCAGAACCATGGAGAAATAATGAGGCCAAACCTACACCTTGCAGTAGCGGTGTGTAGGTAAAAACACCAGGGAAGCCAAGACAGAAAAATAGCCATATTACATGTTGTGATAATTGCGTTGTTATAACCTGTTAGTTCATATGCCTTGACACAGCTGACAGCAGAAGACAGTGGCAGAATACATTCAACCACACCTTTGTTACATCATAAAACTAGAGAGCAACATCTGTCCTGTTAAGTTCACAAAAAATGTTGCATATAACAGTTACATGACCTTCAGAACGGTCAAGCAAGTGAATGTTTTCTGAATACTAAACAACTATTGATTTAGAGTTACCGCAAGTCAAAAAGGAAACAGGTGCTGCCTCCACTGTTCAAGCACCATTTCAACTTCAACATCATCTAATTTAGTATTCTACAGTGACAACTAAAAGATACCAAAAACCAGGGGTGCACCTTTCACTGGGATGGAGTGTACATGCCCCCCACATTCTGAAATTGCATCTTTGACCCCCCTAGTTTTATCATTGGAATGTGATACTAAATGTGGCAACGGTGTGCTTTAGGACCATGCGGATGCCTCCAAGAGGCCGAGTATGCAGTTTTTAGTGTTTATCTGACTGGATAAAAAATATATACACACACACACACACACACTTCTAAAACCAAAGTTGCGCCCCTGCCAAAAACGATTTAGTCCCATCAACCTAAGCTAAATATAATGTGTCTATCCATAGTACTGATTTCTGTGTGTGCGTGAAAGTAGAAGAAAAAAAACATGTTGTGTGTCCCAACTTATGTTATCTGAACGGTCTAGGACTCTGTCATACAGTACACGCTTTTCGGTTTTTGTTGTCCAAGGCTACCTGGCTAAAATGCTTGCTCGCTAGCCTAGTAACTTCCATTCACGGGCAACGATGCGCCAGGCCAGCTAGTTAATAGCCCCTTTTCAAATTATTACTATTTTTGATATTTAATTGTGAGATGCTCATCTCACTGCAAACTGGCAAAAAATATATATTTGGACAATTATAATTTTCTATTTTATTGTTTTAGATTCCCTTATATTGTATTCGTGAGTGTTCAGTATTTTCTGTGCCTACTTCGCTAAAATTATTGCGTCGGATTAAAATGGCACTATAGCTTCCATAAAGTGATGATTGGAATTAAAAAGTTTGAATAACTTTTTGGGTGGAACAGGTTTTATTACATTTGATCATTTATCACTCTCACGTGCACATTTCTGTCCATTAAGACCCAACAATGTGCTACCTTTTTTGTAGCATTTCTGACAATGCTAACATCTTTTCAGCCAAATCTATCTAACCTGGTCAGCAACTTGGATGCTTGGCAACAATACTGCAGCTATTAGCTAACATTAGCTTGCTTGTCCAAAGTCCAGCTAGCCTCTGTAGCTAGCTAACAACAGTCAGCTGAAAGCTGCTAGCTAACCTACAGGCAAAGAAAGGTAGCTAGCTGTAATGGTTTATGGAAGGTTTGTTACACAAACAACAACTTCAGCCATTGTCCTGATCCAGACAACAATAGCTGACATCGACACAGAAGCTGGCTAACGATAGCTAGTTCACATCCAAATGACAGTCCTATATTTTTGCAGAAAACATAGCTGCATCCGTTCAAAATCAAATTGACATGCTGCTACCTTACAATGCATGCAATGCAATAGACTTTTGCAACACTCGCTAGCTAGCTACTCCATAGACCAAGCTATATTTAGAGCTAGCCATATTTCACTGTCAGGCAAGACACCACTCAAACTGTAGCGGAGAAAACAAATACACGTAAACAGCACGTTGTGCACTGCAGTGAGCAAATGCATGCTGGCTAGCATCAGAACAAACTCCTTTTCAAACATCCAGAATAAATTAAAATATGCTCCTTCTCCTGTCTAATTAAACATTTTAATCTAAATCTGTGCAGATCAACAGTGCCAAACTAAGTACTTTGCCAATTGACCGGCTTGATTGTTTTTACAGCTCCGATCTGGATGCTGGACTAGCCCATGTGTTGGATATTTGTCAACAACTCTGCCATGCACGGCCATTCCAGTGGTGCAGCTCTAGGGGTGGGGGCTAATGGGGGCAAGTGAATATGTTACGAAATATTTTTTTCTTCTCAGTAGCATGCATTGCTAAAACGAAGGTTTAAGGAAATGCAGGCAGGGACCACATTACTGCAAGACAAACCTTTTTTTTTTTTTTTTATATTTATTTTTATTATTTGTTTTTTTATATATTTTTCTTTTTTTTTTTTAGTTTAAATTTTTTTACATATTTTTTTTTTTTTTTTTTTTATTTATTTTTTTTTATTTTTTTTTTTTATTTTTTATTATTATTTTTTTTTTTCTTTTTTTTTCCCAAGCTGGCTTAGCAGTTCAGACGTCTTTTTCCGTATTGTCGTGTCGTGTCCTGTATGTATATATATTTACACCTTTTCTTCACATATCTTTAATTTATTTTATTATCCAAGAACTCAACTACAAAAGCTTTCCTGCAAAAGCTTTCCTGCAACCCGCTTCACCAATTACAATAAGTATTATTTACCTCAATCTGAAAATCCATCGTGGAAGATAGCCAGGGGCTAATTCAGAAGCTAGCCTGAAAGCTAACCAGAAGCTACTCCGATAGCTAGCCAGAAGCTAATCTGTAGCTGCCCCGAAATTAGCCGGTTTGCTGGCTAGCGTTGGTGTTTCAGCTGCCCACGTTTTGCGGTCATCAGCTATTCCTTTAGCTCGATAATCTACCGGCACTTTTGTGCAACGCGACTCGGACCGGAGCATTCCGGGACTTTTTTTTTTTTTTTTTTTTTTTTTCAGTTTCCCCGGATTCCAACCGCAGGCTCTGGACACTTGCACCTTGATTTCGCAGCTAGCTAGCTGCATACCGTGTGACTATTGGCTTACGTCGACCCCGGAGCAAACTCAAATCATGCTGGAGCTAGCCAGCTGAGGAGTTCCATCACCATCCGGACCCGTTTCTTTTGTTGCTGCTGCAGATACGGAACCCCACCGGGCCTTCACGACTGACTGCCGACGTTATCTGCCCGAGGGATTTATCCAACCGGCACCTCCGTCCCGACGTTACCTGAACGCTCATCTGAGGCCCGCTAATCGTTAGCTGTCTTATCGGCTGCTATCTGAACAAAACCCCACTACACGGAACCTACCGACGGAAACGCACGAGGTATCTACAAACAGACCTCCATCCTATGCTGCTACCGATAGCCATATACCCGGCCAGCTGTCTGGATCGCCACGACCCCAACCAACCTCTACTCACTGGACCCTTATTGATCACTCGATTAAGCATGCCTCTCCTTAATGTAAATATGCCTTGTCCATTGCTGTTCTGGTTAGTGTTTATTGGCTTATTTCACTGTAGAGATTCTAGCCCTGCTCTCTATACCATATCCAACCTCTCAGTTCCACCACCCACATATGCGATGACATCACCTGGTTTCAATGATGTTTCTAGAGACAAGATCTCTCTCATCATCACTCAATACCTAGGTTTACCTCCACTGTATTCACATCCTACCATACCTTTGTCTGTACATTATTCCTTTAAACTATTTTATCGCCCCCAGAAACTTCCTTTTACTCTCTGCTCTAATAGCTCTAGGCGACCAATTCTCATAGCTTTTAGCCGTACCCTTATCCTACTTCTCCTCTGTTCCTCTGGTGATGTAGAGGTGAATCCAGGCCCTGCAGTACCTGGCTCCACTCCTATTCCCCAGGCGCTCTCTTTTGATGACTTCTGTAACCGTAATAGCCTTGGCTTCATGCATGTTAACATTAGAAGCCTCCTCCCTAAGTTTGTTTTGTTCACTGCTTTAGCACACTCTACCAACCCGGATGTTTTAGCCGTGTCTGAATCCTGGCTTAGAAAGACCACCAAAAATTCAGACATTTTTATCCCCAATTACAATATTTTCAGACAAGATAGAACGGCCAAAGGGGGCGGTGTTGCAATCTACTGCAAAGACTGCCTGCAGAGTTCTGTTATACTATCCAGGTCTGTTCCCAAACAATTTGAACTTCTACTTTTAAAAATCCACCTCTCTAAAAACAAGTCTCTCACCGTTGCCGCCTGCTATAGACCACCCTCTGCCCCCAGCTGTGCTCTGGACACTATATGTGAACTGATTGCCCCCCATCTATCTTCAGAGCTCGTGCTGCTAGGCGACCTAAATTTGAACATGCTCAACACCCCAGCCACCCTACAATCTAAGCTTGATGCCCTCAATCTCACACAAATTATCAATGAACCTACCAGGTACCACCCCAATTCCGTAAACACGGGTACCCTCATAGATATCATCCTAACAAACTTGCCCTCCAAATACACCTCTGCTGTTTTCAACCAAGATCTCAGCGATCACTGCCTCATTGCCTGCATCCGTAATGGGTCAGCGGTCAAACGACCTCCACTCATCACTGTCAAACGCTCCCTGAAACACTTCAGCGAGCAGGCCTTCCTAATCGACCTGGCCGGGGTATCCTGGAAGGATATTGATCTCATCCCGTCAGTAGAGGATGCCTGGTCATTTTTTAAAAATGCCTTCCTCACCATCTTGAATAAGCATGCCCCATTCAAGAAATTTAGAACCAGGAACAGATATAGCCCTTGGTTCTCTCCTGACCTGACTGCCCTTAACCAACAGAAAAACATCCTATGGCGTTCTGCATTAGCATCGAACAGCCCCCGTGATATGCAACTTTTCAGGGAAGCCAGAAACCAATATACACAGGCAGTTAGAACAGCCAAGGCTAGCTTTTTCAAGCAGAAATTTGCTTCCTGCAACACAAATTCAAAAAAGTTCTGGGACACCGTAAAGTCCATGGAGAATAAGAACACCTCCTCCCAGCTTCCAACCGCTCTGAAGATAGGAAACACTGTCACCACCGACAAATCCACTATAATTGAGAATTTCAATAAGCATTTTTCTACGGCTGGCCATGCTTTCCACCTGGCTACCCCTACCCCGGACAACAGCACTGCCCTCCCCTCTGCTACTCGCCCAAGCCTTCCCCATTTCTCTTTCTCCCAAATACAGTCAGCTGATGTTCTTAATGAGCTGCAAAATCTGGACCCTTACAAATCAGCCGGGCTAGATAATCTGGACCCTTTCTTTCTAAAACTATCTGCTGAAATTGTTGCCACCCCTATTACTAGCCTCTTCAACCTCTCTTTCGTGTCGTCTGAGATCCCCAAAGATTGGAAAGCAGCTGCGGTTATCCCCCTCTTCAAAGGGGGGGACACCCTTGACCCTAACTGCTACAGACCTATATCTATCCTACCCTGCCTTTCTAAGGTCTTCGAAAGCCAAGTCAACAAACAGATTACCGACCATTTCGAATCACACCACACCTTCTCCGCTATGCAATCTGGTTTCAGAGCTGGTCATGGGTGCACCTCAGCCACGCTCAAGGTCATAAACGATATCGTAACCGCCATCGATAGGAAACAATACTGTGCAGCCGTATTCATTGACCTGGCCAAGGCTTTTGACTCTGTCAATCACCACATCCTCATTGGCAGACTCGACAGCCTTGGTTTCTCTAATGATTGCCTCGCCTGGTTCACCAACTACTTCTCTGATAGAGTTCAGTGTGTCAAATCGGAGGGTCTGTTGTCCGGGCCTCTGGCAGTCTCTATGGGGGTGCCACAGGGTTCAATTCTTGGACCGACTCTGTTCTCTGTTTACATCAATGATGTCGCTCTTGCTGCTGGTGATTCTCTGATCCACCTCTACGCAGACGACACTATTCTGTATACTTCTGGCCCTTCTTTTGACACTGTGTTAACAACCCTCCAGGCGAGCTTCAATGCCATACAACTCTCCTTCCGTGGCCTCCAACTGCTCTTAAATACAAGTAAAACCAAATGCATGCTCTTCAACCGATCGCTGCCTGCTCCTGCCCGCCTGTCCAACATCACTACTTTGGACGGCTCTGACTTAGAATATGTGGACAACTACAAATACCTAGGTGTCTGGTTAGACTGTAAACTCTCCTTCCAGACCCACATCAAACATCTCCAATCCAAAGTCAAATCTAGAATTGGCTTCCTATTCCGCAACAAAGCATCCTTTACTCATGCTGCCAAACATACCCTTGTAAAACTGACCATCCTACCAATCCTCGACTTCGGTGATGTCATTTACAAAATAGCCTCCAAAACCCTACTCAATAAATTGGATGCAGTCTATCACAGTGCCATCCGTTTTGTCACCAAAGCCCCATATACTACCCACCACTGCGACCTGTACACTCTCGTTGGCTGGCCCTCGCTTCATACTCGTCGCCAAACCCACTGGTTCCAGGTCATCTACAAGACCCTGCTAGGTAAAGTCCCCCCTTATCTCAGCTCGCTGGTCACCATAGCAGCACCTACCTGTAGCACGCGCTCCAGCAGGTATATCTCTCTAGTCACCCCCAAAACCAATTCTTCCTTTGGACGCCTCTCCTTCCAGTTCTCTGCTGCCAATGACTGGAACGAACTACAAAAATCTCTGAAACTGGAAACACCTATCTCCCTCACTAGCTTTAAGCACCAGCTGTCAGAGCAGCTCATAGATTACTGCACCTGTACATAACCCATCTACAATTTAGCCCAAACAACTACCTCTTTACCTACTGTATTTATTTATTAATTTATTTTGCTCCTTTGCACCCCATTATTTCTGTCTCTACTTTGCACTTTCTTCCAATGCAAACCAACCATTCCAGTGTTTTTTTAGTTTTTATTTTACTTGCTGTGTTGTACTCACTTCGCCTCCATGGCCTTTTTATATTTTTATTTATTTATACATATATCTGTTTGCCTTCACCTCCCTTATCTCACCTCACTTGCTCACATTGTATATAGACTTATTTTTTTTTCACTGTATTATTGACTATATGTTTGTTTTTACTCCATGTGTAACTATGTGTTGTTGTATGTGTCGAACTGCTTTGCTTTATCTTGGCCAGGTCGCAATTGTAAATGAGAACGTGTTCTCAATTTGCCTACCTGGTTAAATAAAGGTTAAATAAATAAAAAAAAATAAAAAAAACATACAACAACACAGAGTTACACATGGAATAAACAAACATACAGTCAATAATACAGTAGAAAAAAAGAAAACAAAAAGTCTATATACAGTGAGTGCAAATGAGGTAAGTTAAGGCAATAAATAGGCCATGGTGGCGAAGTAATTACAATATAGCAATTAAACAATGGAATTGTAGATGTGCAGAAGATGAATGTGCAAGTAGAGATACTGGGGTGCAAAGGAGCAAGATAAATAAATAAATAAATACAGTATGGGATGAGGTAGGTAGATAGATGGGCTATTTACAGATGGGCTATGTACAGGTGCAGTGATCTGTGAGCTGCTCTGACAGCTGGTGCTTAAAGCTAGTGAGGGAGATATGAGTCTCCAGCTTCAGAGGTTTTTGCAGTTCGTTCCAGTCATTGGCAGCAGAGAACTGGAAGGAAAGACGACCAAAGGAGGAATTGGCTTTGGGGGTGACCAGTGAGATATACCTGCTGAAGCGCGTGCTACGAGTGGTGCTGCTATGGTGACCAGTGAGCTGAGATAAGGCGGGGCTTTACCTAGCAGAGACTTGTAGATAACCTGTAGCCAGTGGGTTTGGCGACGAGTATGAAGCGAGGGCCAACTAACGAGAGCGTACAGGTCGCAATGGTGGGTAGTGTATGGGGCTTTGTTGACAAAACGGATGGCACTGTGATAAACTGCACCAGTTTGTTGAGTAGAGTGTTGGAGGCTATTTTATAGATGACATCACCGAAGTCGAGGATCGGTAGGATGGTCAGTTTTACGAGGGTATGTTTGGCAGCATGAGTGAAGGATGCTTTGTTGTGATATAGGAAGCCGATTCTAGATTTAATTTTGGATTGGAGATGTTTTATGTGAGTCTGGAAGGAGAGTTTACAGTCTAACAAGACACCCAGGTATTTGTAGATGTCCACCTATTCTAAGTCAGAGCCGTCCAGAGTAGTGAATACAACTGAAGAAGTCTTGAACTCAAAATTCTACTGAAGTATTTGCTATTAAATGTACTTAAGGATCAAACAAAAGTAAATTTGAAGGTTTTGTAAACCTATCAGATGCTTACTAATTGTAATCAACTTAAACCTCAGACTCCTCACTCTCTACCACAATCACCCTCTTTGCACGGTCCATGAAGTCTGGCCTCCTGCTCCTGACAGAGTCCTGGTGCCACAGCATCACAGCTTTTATCGGATCATACTCCCTGATCTCTGGAGAGGACAGCTGGACCATAAAGAGATCTGACAGTGTATCAGACTTTAGGTTGGACCACCAATCAGTTTTCATCTGTTGTATTAAAACCTCTTTCATATTCAGCTGTGATGCTGGACGGGCGAGCAGGTGCGGGCAGTGATCGATTGAATAGCATGCATTTAGTTTTACTTGCGTTTAAGAGCAGTTGGAGGCCACGGAAGGAGAGTTGTAGGGCATTCAAGCTCGTCTGGAGGTTAGTTAACACAGTGTCCAAAGAGGGGCCAGAAGTATACAGAATGGTGTTGTCTGCGTAGAGGTGGATCAGAGAATCACCAGCAGCAAGAGCAACATCACTGATGTATACAGAGAAGAGAGTCGGCCCGAGAATTTAACCCTGTGGCACACCCATAGAGACTGCCAGAGGTCCGGACAACAGGCCCTCCGATTTGACACACTGAACTCTATCAGAGAAGTAGTTGGTAAACCAGGCGAGGCAGTCATTTGAAAAACCAAGGCTGTCGAGTCTGCCAATAAGAATGTGGTGATCGACAGAGTCGAAAGCCTTGGCCAGGTCGATGAATACGGCTGCACAGTAATGTCTCTTATCGATGGCGGTTATGATGTCGTTTAGTACCTTGAGCGTGGCTGAGGTCAACCCATGACCAGCTCTGAAACCAGATTGCATAGTGGAGAAGGTACGGTGGGATTCGAAAGGGTCGGTAATCTGTTTGTTAACTTGGCTTTCGAAGACCTTAGAAAGACAGGGTAGGATAGATATAGGTCTGTAGCAGTTTGCGTCTAGAGTGTCACCCCCTTTGAAGAGGGGGATGACCGCGGCAGCTTTCCAATCTTTGGGAATCTCAGACGATATGAGAATCCCTAGTTATCTTTCTGTCCTCCCTAACTGTGCATTTGTTCACTATCCCTTAACTGATTTGAAAGGAAATGTCTGTTATTAAACATATGGTGGATTCTCCCACTAGCCCATGACTCCACCAATCCAATGCCGTTTTTTTTCTCTTTGGTACAATTTTCATAAATATGTTGTAGATTTTCGTAACTGTAAGTACAATGATGTTCCTGTCATTTGTTAACAATACATTTAACTATAATTTAATCAAACTGCTAAAAACTGAATTACGAAAGCAAAATTATAAAGTGTCAAGTTTACGTACAGTATTTAAAAAAAAAAAATGAAATTTGAAATGATGGTGTAGAAATACTTGGGTGTGAAATTACAGTTTATTCCACTCATTATCTGAATGTTGTTGATTTTTAGATGTGGCTGCTGTTACAGTAACAAGTCACATAGAAAAGTGGATCTTGAACAATGTTACATGGGGCAGAAATTTCACCAGGCTACACCAATACCTTTTTACTGTAGGTTTCTACTACATGCCACAATACCCCTAAATCTGATGGTTACTTCTATGTATGTACTGTATAAGGATACTGAAACTGTAAGACTGACATGTTTCTCAACATGCTCCAAGTGGGATAACGAGCAGCAGTAGTTCTGGTGTTTAGGTTTTTCATCATTGGTTATTTGAACAAACCATGATTTAGCAGGTGTTACCATCTTTCACACGTTGGAAGGGGAGGCGACATTCGGCCCGTATCTTGAAAGGGGGGGTGGAGCTTTTCGATTCGGTTCTGCTCTTTGTTCTACCATCAAGTTTTATACGTTTTTACATTTTGTAAAAAATATTCCAATTCCATTTTGAAAAATTTGCCAAAGTGAAATATACAAGACATTTGTGGAAAGTAATGAACGATGACACACTTCAGGAGAAAGGAGGTATTATAAGGATGCAGCCATCAATCAGAGATTTGGACTAAAGTAATAAAACAAATTGGTCTAATGATATTCTATGTACAATACTTCCTGTGGTCACCAGGACAGAGCTAGCCCGTCCCCCTCCAACCTGCCGGAGTCCCCTGGTCACAACTCTCCTGGTAGCGCCTTACTGCTGGATCTGAAGAGGGTGTCTGTGCGGCTGGTCGACTGCAGGAAAACACCAGGGCAGAGTGGAACTGTGAGAGAAGGACACGAGGAGGGAGATGGAGATTTGATTTCATCAAGTAAGAACAATGGGGGGGTGGATGAGACTACAATCTGCTTCTGTAACTTCTGTTAATTGATTGATAAACAGTATACACTCAGTGGACAGTAAATTGTCGATTCAGTTTCGTGAACGGAGGATCGTGTTCCTAATAAACTGGCCATAGAGTATTTATTAAAGAGGGAGGCAGGTAGCCTAGTGGTTAATGCCAGTATTCGCAAGGTTGCTGGTTTGAATCTCTGAGCCAATTAGGTAAAACATCTGTCTGTGCTCTTGAGCAAGGTACTTAACCCTGATTGCTCCTGTAAGTCACTCTGGATAAGAGCGTCTGCTAAATAACAGATTTTTAAAAATAAAAAACATGTATATTATTTATGGACTTATATTTCCAAAACCTAGTTATTTAATGTTATTGTTTTACAGGGGAAACACCGTACCGTTGTTCTCTCAGTGGGAGGGGCTTATCATCTGGGGAGCCTCAACAACATCATGTTGCTGACGAGACAGAGAAGAGTGTCTCCAGATCAGAACATCTCAAGAAACACCAGCAGGGACGTACAGGGAAGAAACATCACTACTGCTGCTCTGACTGTGGGAAGAGTTTCACAAGCCAGAGTGGCTTCATTATTCACTGTGATCAGTGTGGGAAGAGTTTTGCTGCATCTAACACCTTCAAATCTAATGTAAGAATTCATACAGGGGAGAAGCCTTACCTCTGCCTTGATTGTGGGAAAAGTTTTGTTAGTGCAGGAGCCTTAACCATACACCAGCGTGTACACACTAGAGAGAAGCCTTATAGCTGTGATCAGTGTGGGAAGAGCTTTCCTCAAGCTTCCTCCCTGACTAGACACCAGCTAATACACACTGGAGAGAGACCTCATCTTTGTCTATGTGGGAAGAGCTTTGATGTAGCTTCCACCCTGACTGTACACCTGCGAACACACACTGGAGAGAAGCCTTATAGCTGTGATCAGTGTGGAAAGAGCTTTGCTGTATCAGGAAAACTAACTAGACACCAGCGAATACACACAGGAGAGAAGCCTTATAGCTGTGGTCAGTGTGGGAAGAGCTTTGCTGTATCAGAAAAACTAACTGTACACCAGCGAATACACACAGGGGAGAAGCCTTATAGCTGTGGTCAGTGTGGGAAGAGCTTTTCTCAATCAGTAAACCGGAATTTACACCAGCGAACACACACAGGAGAGAAGCCTTATAGCTGTGGTCAGTGTGGGAAGAGCTTTTCTCAATCAGTATACCGGAATGTACACCAGCGAACACACACAGGAGAGAAACCTTATAGCTGTGATCAGTGTGGAATGAGCTTTTCTGTAGTTTCCTCCCTGATTAGACACCAGGCAACACACACTGGAGAGAAGCCTTATAGCTGTGATCAGTGTGGGAAGAGCTTTGCTCGATCAGAAAATCTAACTACACACCAGCGCATACACACTGGAGAGAAGCCTTATAGCTGTGGTCAGTGTGGGAAGAGCTTTGCTTTATCAGAACACCTAACCATACACCAGCGTGTACACACAGGAGAGAAGCCTTATAGCTGTGATCAGTGTGGGAAGACCTTTGCTCTAGCTTCCACCCTGACTGCACACCAGCGAACACACACTGGAGAGAAGCCTTATATCTGTGGTCAGTGTGGGAAGAGCTTTGCTCAAGCTTCCACCCTGACTAGACACCAGCGAACACACACTGTAGAGAAACCTTATAGCTGTGATCAGTGTGGGAAGAGCTTTAATCAGTCAAGGACCCTGAAATCACACAAGCTAACACACGCTGGTGAGAAAGAAGCCTTATATC
Source organism: Salvelinus namaycush (assembly GCF_016432855.1). Lineage (NCBI taxonomy): Eukaryota > Metazoa > Chordata > Actinopteri > Salmoniformes > Salmonidae > Salvelinus > Salvelinus namaycush. The sequence continues at coordinate 95,469,642 of NC_052309.1, read as the reverse complement.
TGTGATCAGTGTGAGAATTGTTTCAGTCAGTTATGGACCCTTTATTCACACCAGTGAACACACACTGGAGAAGGAACCTTATGTCTGTCTAGGTGGGAAGAGCTTTGTTAATTTAGGGGCAATGAGAAAACACCAGAAAGCACAAACTTGCTGTATTTCATCTCCCTCCCTTCTGGCACCGGTTCCAGATCCCTAAATAAAGGATCAGTAGAAAACATCCAGTGAACAGTCATATCCATCTCCCATTCTTAAACAGTTGCCTCAGTCTGATCACCATGGTAACCTCTGGAGCATAATATGCAGCTCTGATCTAGGATCAGGTCTCCCCTGTGTCTATGTAATATCACACATTGATCTAAATGGATAAATGTTATCATAGGAAATGTTATAGGGAACCTGTGTGTGTGTGTGGGAGGGATGTTGATAGTTGTATATTCTTCCATATACTCATGATACTATTATTATGAAATGTCATTATGTAGAATAATGTTTCAACAATAGGTGTATATTCATGTATTCAATTGATCAATACATTCAATCCATTATCTTCTAAACAAGAAGTTATCACTTAAATTGTGTATTTTATAAATCTGTATTGATTAAAATTATCCTAAATCTAATCCATAATATATTGGATAATTATTTCCATGAGTTCAAGGCAAGAACTATGTAAACTGTGTCTTGTAACAACGGTTAATGTAATAACTTTTAGATTTATAATGTAATAAAACCGGTAAATGTAATATCTTGTTGGTTTATCTGATAAAATGTTGAATTGTTGTCGTAATAACCTTTTCCACTTAATGTAATAAGTTATTGGTATCAGGTAACAACTTTTTTAAATTGATAACGTAATAACTTCAACCGATCATGTAATAACACCTAAACCAATGTTTAATGTGTTACTTCACCAATGTTAATGCACATACCACCCTCCACCAATTACAAACCCACACACACAAACCTATGCACTTGTACTCTTACACAAACAAGCACGCAGTTATAGACACATGCATTGATTTAATATTTTTTAAATTAACAATTAATCTGTAGTTCTTATAGTCATAGAGACAGGGGGCTCGGTCGGGCAAGAGGAAGGAGGATTGGGAAACTGCAAATAACAATAAGCTGAACTCCGCCTAGCAGAAACATCTTTGGTATTAGCAACTATTCATTATTAGTTTATATTGTATTAAAGTTAAGGGATGTCACCCTGGGCGGGGTGAACCATAGTAGGGGATAAAAAGAGAAAACACCATCTTGAGAACTGAGTGTCTTGTTTGTAAATTGCTGTAAGTGTAAACTCCGGGTTGCAAACCTTATTAAACAAACTAACCTCTGATCAAAGAAGTTTCCTGTGGTCACTTGTATGAACATATACAGAAAGTGTAAGGAATTTCTGCCCTGTTATCATTATTTCTATTCATTACGGAATAGTAGGCTGATAAATAGACAAATCAGTTGGAGTCGTGCATCTGTAACAATTGTTTGCAGACCGTCATAATACCAAAGAAGAAGAAGACCCCTTCCTTCACAACAGCTCTGCTCCGTGAAGCGCAGCAAGTATGAATGTCCTGACTTCTGCCAAGGTTGCATCGTAAATGCTGTATGGCCACTGCAGATGTCGGATTGAACATACATCGGACTTTACTGTTTCACCGCAAGGATGGCGCAGCGCTAATCGGTATTTATTTACGAGGACACTTACTGGGCCTCAGCCAATAAAAAATATGTGGACGCTCGAAGAGAACGTTGTCAGAGAAGAGGCAAAGAGAGAGGCCCAACTCGAGGGAAAATCTGTCGCCTTCCAGCAGGTGACGTTTTTTCGCTCCACCAGGCAAGGAGTTTTTGTGTGGAGGTCAATGAAAATGTGTTGAATTTGGTCAATCAAAAAACGAATGGCTTATTTGCTATGTGAGGTTTATTTGATCGAATATACGTTTCTTAGTCTGCACCCCTAAGACCGCTTTAAGCCCTTGGCGGGACGCTTTTGCGTCTTCCATTCAGAGAACCGCTACACGCCCTATAAAGGCATCTAGCCATGAGCTAATTTGAAAGACAATAGCAAAGAATTTCTCTAACCAAGATGTTTTGTTTGTTTCAATAAATACCTAAGATTTGTGATTTCAGATTTTATTTGCAAATATAAAAACAATACAACCACACGTGGACATAATGCATTTACTATCATTCAGGATGATTCTAAAACAGTGAAACATGTAATGTACAGTTTAAATAGATTCATGATATAATACAAACGTATTTTCTAGCATAATGACTCCCTAAACAGCCTCACCCACTTGAAGAGAAGTCTTCATGACTATGTACAGTAGGTGGCGGCACCTCTTAAACACCACAGAAGAAGCTGAAAATTATCAACAGGAAGTACTTTGTCATGGTCTTCTATCGAGTTTTCAATCCAAATACATTTCACAGGCTTTTGCAGGATGTTTCTAATGTAAGATTAGTCTACATGAGACGTTCATTTGTCACAACTAAAATGGAGTTTTGATATTTATAAAGTTGTGGTCTAGCTTTTCTTTATCTGAACGTTGTGACAAAGAAAGTAACTGTAGCGTACACATTTAGTGTCGTTTTTTTATTTATTTTTTTAGAAAGAATACAGTAACGTCAGCTTCCACGATGGATCGGGTAAGTTTGGTTGACTTTTATTAATAGTATACCTATTGTGGTGTATAAAATGTATAGGTCCAGTTTTCACGTATGATCTTCCACATCCATGAGTTCGATTTGAACAGCAGGACAAAAGAAACCATGGTGGTAATTTCAGCCAAGTAGCCTACTAGCTCATCGCACACAGATTGATGATACAAGACAATGCTCAACCGGCAGGTCAAATCAGGACCAGGGAGAAATAATTAGGCATCGGCTACACCAGTGATGTATATTAATCCTGGATTGCTGATGCTACGTATTGGCCATTGAGGCTTTGAAGCCACCGGTTAACCTCCTGGAGGTATTTTCTGAACACTTCACTTTGTTTCTCCAGGTGTCAGTTTGACCACACACAACGTTTACACACTAATTTGTGGCGACCAAATAAAAAAGGCGGTTGAAAATAGGTGATTATTGTTGCTAGGCTACCAGTTATGGTGCTTTTAGCTTGTGTTTTCCCGGGTCTTTATGCAGAGGTAATACAACAATGAATCAAAGAATGATATGGAGTTAATATTAGTCAAATTATTGAGCATGTTCTCAGCGCAAATAAGCATCAGAAATGGTCCTTATTTAGCATATCAAGATCCTGATGTAGACCTCAGTCAAGAGCATATGCATTGTATGTGCTGAGAAAATATACAATGTAGGCCTACTGTCAGTATTTGTCATCATATTGAGAAATAGGCCTATCTCATGATATATAATGAGTCAATATCTGGCCATACCATGTATGATATCGGGAGGGAATCCATAAATTATTTGAATAAAATAATGAATTTCATATTTGTCTAATTATTGAGCCTTTGCTGAAAACTGCATCAGAAATCCTCCTTATTTTCAGCATATCAAGATCCATATATGGACCTCAACCAAGATAAGCTTCATGTCTTGAATGTGCTGAGAAAACACAGATATGCAATGTATACAGTCAGTATTGATCAACATGAAGAAAGAAAATAGGGTGTCACATACCTCAGGAAATTGAATGATTCCATATCCGGCCATAGGAAATGTCCATGTGTGATATTCAGAGTAATCCCAATATCATATATGTCTAAAATAAAATAGTTTTGATATATCGTTTATTACATTTGAACTTGAAAAAACATTGGAACAAAGACATCTGGATTCAGAATTTCTGTTACAAATTCTAGACGTCAGATTCAAATGAGAATATACAGTCTGCTGGCTGTTGCGCTCTAATAGCTAAAATCAGTTTTGAACTAACTGTTGAAGTATGTTTAGAATTGACCATGGATAGTCAAAGGTAATTGTCTCCAGCTTTCACTATGTGAATAGCTCAATTAATTGTGAAGGATGAAACTACATGAGCCTACTGTTATATTACACAAAGACAAACCCAGTTGGTCAGATGATCTTCAGTTTTCTCTGGATGATGCAAAGCACACATTGAGCAGTCTTGCTTCATATTGAAGACTGGAAGAAAAAAAAGAGGACCACATTTTTATGCCTGGTTGAAGTCCTAGGTTTTAATGATTAGTGCCAGTAGATTGCAGAGGGGTTCACATACAGTTCAGAGACAAATCATAATGTAAACATTTAGCCCAACAACAAAACATGTACTTCTTATATTAGTGGATTTTTTGTTATCCACCCTCTAGTATCTTTCAATTCCCATGGTAATATATAAATATAGACAGACTACATGCCCTCTATCAAATCAAAACTGGAATGTTTCCTCCAAACAAAGGTTGTAAAAGTATACTAGACATTTATAGAATAAATCATACCTAGTTTGATGATTCTGTCATAATCAGTGAAAACGTTATTAATTTATACCGCTTTAAATGGCATTTTATATATTATGTATTTCTATCAAATCAAACCTTGAATTTTTCCTCAAAATCAATGTTGTAAACGTATGTTAGACATTTATAGAATACATCATACATAGTTTGATGTTTCTGTGACAAATGGTGAATTTAAATGTCTTTTGTCGAATGTCCGTCAAATGTCCGAATATAAAACCAACTTTACCTCGGTGGTTTCGGGGGCATTAGCCCCATTCCCCAACCCAAGCACCACACAGCTGGAACAGCGTGTACTGCAGAGTTGTTGACAAATATCCTACACATGGGCTAGTCCTCCATCCAGATTGGAGCTGTAAAAAGAATGAAGCCTGTCAAATGCCTAGCTCTTACCATAGCTTGGACTATAGAACTAGCTAGTGTTGCAAAAGCCAATTGCATTGCATGCATTGTAAGCTAGCAGCGTGGCAATTTGCCCAACGTTTTGTGTTGGTTTTGAACTGATGTAGTTAGCTAGCTAGCTATGTTTTGTGGAAAAATGTAGGACTGGCATTTGGAAGTGAATTAGCTATCATGAGCTTCCATATGTGTCTAGGTCAGCTGTTGTTGTCTGGCTTTACCTGCCGAATGGCTTTGTTATATGTGTATCAAACCTCCCATAAACAAATATAGCTAGCTACCTTTCTTTGCCCGTTCATTAGCTAGCTAGCTTTCAGCTGACTGGTGTTACCTAGCTAGCTGCAGAGGCTAGCTGCTGGACTTTGGGCAAATAAGCTAATTTTAGCTAATAGTAACTGTATTGTTCCAGAGCAACAGAGTTACTGACCCGTTTGAATATAACTCGGAGATCCGGCTGAAAATATGTTAGAAATGCTACAAAAAAGGAGCTCATCGTTTGTTGCTAATGGACGACAATGTGCACGTGGAAGTGAGAATCTGTTGGAGCGACAAACTTAGTCAATACGATGTTTTTTCAATCAAATGGTCACTTTATGGTAGCTACAGTGCATTTGTAAAGTATTCCGACCCTCTTCACTTTTTCCCCACATTTTGTTACGTTACAGCCTTATTCTAAAATTAATGTAATGTTTATTGACTCATCAATCTACACACTATACCCCATAATGACAAAGTGAAAACAGGTTTTTGACATTTTTGCAAATGTATAAAAAATAAACATACTTTATTTAGTATTCTGACCCTTTACTCAGTACTTTGAAGCACCTTTGTCAGCGATTACAGCGTCGAGTCTTGGGTATGACACTACAAGCTTGGCACACCTGTATTTGGAGTTATGCAAATCCCCGACTAAAAAGATCTTGGTCGACCGAGAGTAGTCTGTTTTTTCGACCAATCGATTGGTTGAAATGTCAACGTGTATTTTTCCCATATATAGACACACCCTATGTCTTTGAATAAAGTCAACTAAAATCAGCTATAAGTGTACCAGAGTCAATTCTAAAGAACAATATATTAAGCTTTTATTACAGCAAAGACTAAAAACAGTTAGTGAATTGCTGTTTAGGCTAATTATACAAAGCTCGCTTTGTTAGTTTGTGGCTGCTGCCACTCAATTCTCTAGTCACTTTAATAATAAAAAATTGGATGTAATAAATGTATCACTAGCCACTTTAAACAGTGCCAATTTATATAATGTTTACATACCCTACATTACTCATCTCATATGTATATACTGTACACTGTACCATCTACTGCATCTTGCCTATGCCGTTCGGTCATCGCTCATCCATATATTTTTATGTACATATTCTTATTCATTCCTTTACACTTGTGTGTATAAGGTAGTTGTTGTGAAATTGTTAGATTACTTGTGTGGTGGATAATCGTTTCAAAATATAACACTTACAAGAACTTGTGAATTCAATATAGGCTTTTAATACAAGTATATCAGAAGCAAAGATGGTCCGCGGAACACACACTTTCCCAGAGCACTGGCTCTGTATTTATACACACACAGCATATGAGTCCATCCCACATGTTAATGAAGTTACTTCCCTCAGGTCATCTGCCACCATTATCTTTCAGTTCAGGCTTCCTGCTTGTTCATGCCCAATAATGCCTATATCCGCTCTTGATTAAATTATAATGGTGGCAGGATCCTTTTGTGTCCTAAGAATAATATATGTCTATCTTACCCTAAGCACTTATGGCCTTGAGTAATATACTTATGTCTGTTAATCTTTGGTTTCCTGTTCTTTCCAGCCTGTGGCCATTCACTTATGTCTGTTAATCTTTGGTTTCCTGTTCTTTCCAGAATGGCAAATGCACTCAAGAGTCGCCTTCTCCTCTTGTGGTCTAATTTACATATGTCTTTGCTCTATATAGTATTATATCTGTCCCTATATGTAACAATAACTACCACACTTGTTAGATATTACTGCATGGTGGTCGGAACTAGAAGCACAAGCATTTCGCTACACTCGCATTAACATCTGCTAACCATGTGTATGTGACAAATAAAATGTGATTTGATGTTGTTGATACGCTGTAAGCTGATGATTTTAGATGAGGATGCTGTTACAGTAATACGTCACATAGAAAAGTGGATCTTGAGCAATGTTGCATGAGGCAGAAATCTCACCAGGCTACACCAATACCTTTTTACTGTAGGCTTCTACTACATGTTACAATACCCCTATATCTGATGTTTCTTCTATGTATGTACTGTATAAGAATACTGAAACTATGAGACTGACATTTTTCTCAACATGCTCCAAGTGGGATAATTAGCAGCAGTAGTTCTGGTGTTTGGGTATTTCACAGGTGTTATCATCTTTCACATTTCGGGAAGGGGAGGGGACATTCGGCCCATATCGAGAGGAGCTCCACATTCTGGTGCTGCTCCTCGTTCTAGCATCTCCTAATATCTCCTAACATGAATGTACCCAGAACGGCGGCTGACCAATTACGTGAGACTTTAGTTCTGGGTTAACCAAGACTAACTCAGGGGTGAAAGATGTGTTCAACTCAAATGAATGTTCAATCAAAGGTTCTGAACATAAAATGGGGCAATACAAGTGTTATCAGTTTTGGCATTTGTACTAAGAGTTAAAGAAAAAGATTTAAACCACATCCATTTGAAAAATGTGCCAAAGTGATTAGAAAAAAACTGTACATCTGTGGAAAGTAGTGAACGATTACACACTTCAAGAAAAAGGAGATATTTTAAGAGTGCATGGCTAAAGTAATCAAATGTTTGGTCTAATGATATTCTATGTACTTTACTTCCTGTGGTCACCAGGACAGAGCTAGTCCCTCCACCATGCCGGGGTCCCCTGGTCACAACTCTCCTGGTAGCGCCTTACTGCTGGGTCTGAAGAGGGTGTCTGTGCGGCTGGTCGACTGCAGGAAATCACCAGGGCAGAGTGGAACTGTGAGAGAAGGACACGAGGAGGGAGATGGAGTTTTGATTTCATCAAGTAAGAACAATGGGGGGGTGGATGAGACTACAATCTGCTTCTGTAACTTCTGTTAATTGTTTGATAAACAATATACACTCAGTGGCCAGTAAATTGTCAATCCAGTTTCGTGAACGGAGGAGCGTGTTACTAATAAACTGACCATAGAGTGTATTTATTGAAGAGGGAGGCAGGTAGCCTAGTGGTTAAGGCCAGTAATCGCAAGGTTGCTGGTTTGAGTCTGAGCCAACAAGGTAAAACCATCTGTCTGTGCTCTTGAGCAAGGTACTTATCCCTGATTGCTCCTGTAAGTCGCTCTGGATAAGAGCGTCTGCTAAATAACAAATCATTTTTACAAAAATAACACTATTTATGGACCTGTATTTCCAAAACCTAGTTATTCAATGTCTTTGTTTCACAGGGGACACACACCGTTGTTCTCTCATTGGGAGGGGCTTATCATCTGGTGAGCCTCAACAACATCCTGTTGCTGACGAGACAGAGAAGAGTGTCTCCAGATCAGAACATCTCAAGAAACACCAGCAGGGACGTACAGGGAAGAAACCTCACCACTGCTGCTCTGACTGTGGGAAGAGTTTCACAAGCCAGAGTGGCTTCATTATTCACTGTGATCAGTGTGGGAAGAGTTTTGCTGCATCTAACACCTTCAAATCTAATGTAAGAATTCATACAGGGGAGAAGCCTTACCTCTGTCTTGATTGTGGGAAAATCTTTGTTAGTGCAAGAGCCTTAACCGTACACCAGCGTGTACACACAGGAGAGAAGCCTTATAGCTGTGATCAGTGTGGAAGGGGCTTTTCTCAATCAGTATCCCGGAATATACACCAGCGTGTACACACAGGAGAGAAGCCTTATAGCTGTGATCAGTGTGGGAAGAGCTTTGCTGTATCAGATAGACTAACTAGACACCAGCGTGTACACACTGGAGAGAAGCCTTATAGCTGTGGTCAGTGTGGGAAGAGCTTTGCTCTAGCTTCCACCCTGTCTACACACCAGCGAACACACACTGGAGAGAAACCTTATTGCTGTGATCAGTGTGGGAAGAGCTTTGCTGTAGTTTCCTCCCTGACTGCACACCAGCGAACACACACTGGCGAGAAGCCTTATAGCTGTGATCAGTGTGGAAAGAGCTTTGCTGTAGTTTCCTCCCTGACTACACACCAGCGAACACACACTGGGGAGAAGCCTTATAGCTGTGATCAGTGTGGGAAGAGTTTTGCTGTATCAGAAAAACTAACCATACACCAGCGTGTACACACAGGAGAGAAGCCTTATAGTTGTGATCAGTGTGGGAAGAGCTTTTCTGTATCAGATAGACTAACTAGACACCAGCAAATACACACAGGAGAGAAGCCTTATAGCTGTGATCAGTGTGGGAAGAGCTTTGCTGTATCAGATAGACTAACTAGACACCAGCGTGTACACACTGGAGAGAAGCCTTATAGCTGTGGTCAGTGTGGGAAGAGCTTTGCTCTAGCTTCCACCCTGTCTACACACCACCGAACACACACTGGAGAGAAACCTTATTGCTGTGGTCAGTGTGGGAAGAGCTTTGCTGTAGTTTCCTCCCTGATTAGACACCATCGAACACACACTGGATAAAAGCTATACAGCTGTTGTTAGTGTGGGAAGAGCTTTGCTGTATCTTCCATCCTGACTACACACCAGCGAACACACACTGGAAAGAAGCCTTATAGCTGTGATCATTGTGGAAAGAGCTTTACTCAGTTATAGACCCTTTATTCACACCAGTGAACACACACTGGAGAAGGAAGCTTATGTCTGTCTAGGTGGGAAGAGCTTTGTTTATTTAAGGCCAATGAGAAACAAACAGAAAGCACAAACTTGCCGTATTTCATCTCCCTCCCTTCTGGAACCGGTTCCAGATCCCTAAATAAAGGCTCTATAGAAAACATCCAGTGAACAGTCATATCCATCTCCCATTCTTAAACAGTTGCCTCAGTCTGCTCACCATGGTAACCTCTGGAGCATAATATGCAGCTCTGATCTGGGATCAGGTCTCCCCTGTGTCTATGTAATATCACACATTGATCTAAATGGATAAATGTTATCATAGGAAATGTTATAGGGAACCTGTGTGTGTGTGTGTGGGAGGGATGTTGATAGTTGTATCTTCTTTCATATACTCATGATACTATTATTATGAAATCTCATTATGTAGAATAATGTTTCAACAATAGGTGTATATTCATGTATTCAATGGATCAATACATTCAATCCATTATCTTCTAAACAAGAAGTTATCACTTAAATTGTGTATTTTATAAATCTGTATTGATTAAAATGATCCTAAATCTAATCCATAATATATTGGATAATTATTTCCATGAGTTCAAGGCAAGAACTAGGTATACTGTGTCTTGTAACAACGGTTAATGTAATAACTTTTAGATTTATAATGTAATAAAACCGGTAAATGTAATATCTTGTTGATTTATAAGATAAAATGTTGAATTGTTGTCGTAATAACCTTTTCCACTTAATGTAATAAGTTATTGGTATCAGGTAACAACTTCTTTTAATGAATAAAGTAATAACTTAAACCGATCATGTAATAACACCTAAACCAATGTTTAATGTGTTACTTCACCAATGTTAATGCACATACCACCTTCCACCAATTACAAACCCACACACAAACCTATGCACTTGTACTCTTACACAAACAAGCACGCAGTTATAGACACATGCATTGATTTAATATTTTTTAGATTAACAATTAATCTCGGTCAGGCAAGAGGAAGGAGGATTGGGAAACTGCAAATAACAATAAGCTGAACTCCGCCTAGCAGAAACATCTTTGGTATTAGCAACTATTCATTATTAGTTTATATTGTATTAAAGTTAAGGGATGTCACCCTGGGCGGGGTGAACCATAGTAGGGGATAAAAAGAGAAAACACCATCTTGAGAACTGAGTGTCTTGTTTATAAATTGCTGTAAGTGTAAACTCCGGGTTGCAAACCTTATTAAACAAACTAACCTCTGATCAAAGAAGTTTCCTGTGGTCACTTGTATGAACATATACAGAAAGTGTAAGGAATTTCTGCCCTGTTATCATTATTTCTATTCATTACGGAATAGTAGGCTGATAAATAGACAAATCAGTTGGAGTCGTGCATCTATAACAATTGTTTGCAGACCGTCAATACCAAAGAAGAAGAAGACCCAGCGCTAATCGGTATTTATTTACGAGGATACTTACTGGGCCTCAGCCAATAAAAAATATGTGGATGCTCGAAGAGAACGTTGTCAGAGAAGAGGCAAAGAGAGAGGCCCAACTCTAGGGAAAATCTGTCGCCTTCCAGTTGAAGTGTACCTAGTTTTTTTACCTACCTTGCGTCTTCCATTCAGAGAACCGCTACACGCCCTATAAAGGCATCTAGCCATGAGCTAATTGGAAAGACAATAGCAAAGAATTTCTCTAACCAAGATGTTTTTGTTGTTTCTATAAATACCTTAGATTTGTGATTTTAGATTTTATTTGCAAATATAAAAACAATACAACCACACGTGGACATAATGTATTTACTATCATTCAGGATGATTCTAAAACAGTGAAACATGTAATGTACAGTTTAAATAGATTCATGATATAATACAAAAGTATTTTCTAGCATAATGACTCCCTAAACCGCCTCACCCACTTGAAGAGAAGTCTTGATGACTATGTACAGTAGGTGGCGGCACATCTTAAACACCACAGAAGAAGCCGAAAAGCATCAACAGGAAGTACTTTGTTACCATCCTCTATCTAGTTTTCAAACCAAATACATTTCACAGGCTTTTGCAGGATGTTTCTAATGTAAGATTAGTCTACATGAGACGTTTATTTGTCACAACTAAAATGGAGTTTTGATATTTATAAAGTTGTGGTCGAGCTTTTCTTGATCTGAACGTTGTGACAAAGAAAGTAACTGTAGCGTACACATTTAGTGTCGTTTTTTTTTATTTTTTAGAAAGAATACAGTAACGTCAGCTTCCACGATGGATCGGGTAAATTTGGTTGACTTTTATTAATAGTATACCTATTGTGGTGTATAAAATGTATAGGTCCAGTTTTCACGTGTGACCTTCCACATCATGAGTTCGATTTGAACAGCTATTGTTGATAAAACATTTACTGGAGACAGGAGATCAAGTTGAGACATAGGACGAGGTGGATATTGTATAATAAGGCAGTTTATTCACAGGTAAAAATATCTTAGCAATCGTGTAGCACGGCCCCGTTCTGTCTGACTCGTATGGAATCGTCGGAAAAGAGACCCCTAAACATATTGTGCTGATTATATATGCAATAAATGAAGTAGGTTGATCTTGTAGTCTGGCCTTCCGATTGGTCGATCTGGGTCGTGGGTAGTCCTGTTCGGGCCTGATGTCGACGTTCCATTGGCTCTTAACATAGTTCTTTGTCTTAGAGTCTCAACCTCGAGCAGAATGCATGTGCGTTTGTTTTAGCAGGGGCCTGTTCATGGGGGAGGGGAGTGTGTGTGGGTCTGTGGTTATTATCATTAAGGGTATGAAGTGTGGGGGTATAGAGGGGGATGGGTGCATGTTGAGTCAAGTATAGCTTGTGTTGAGAAGTTGTTAAAACAAGTTGCCAGTATCTATTACAATTTTTTACACTATACAAAAGAAACCATGGTGGTAATTTCAGCCAAGTAGCCTACTAGCTCATCGCACACATATTGATGATACAAGGCAATGCGCAACCAGCAGCAGGTCAAGTCAGAACCAGGGAGAAATAATTAGGCATAGCCTACACCAATTATGTATATAAACCCTGGATTGCTGATGCTATATATTGGCCATTGAGAGGCTTTGAAGGCACCGGTTAACTTCTTTGAACACCTCAAATTGTTTCTCCAGATGTCAGTTCGGCCACACAGCGTTTATACACTAATTTGTTGCGCCCAAATAAAGAAAACGACCATTAAAAATAGGTGATTCTTGTTACTAGGCTACCAGTTACGGTGCTGTTAGCTTGTGTTTGCGCTCGTCTTTATGTGGAAGTAATACAACAATGATTGCTAGTGTCGAAGAATGATTTGGAGTTAATATTAGTCAAATTATTGAGCATATCCTCCGCGCAAATAAGCATCAGAAATTGTCCTTATTTAGCATATCAAGATCCTGATGTGGACCTCAGTCTAGAGCTTAAAATATACAATGTAGGCCTACTGTCAGTATTTGTCGTCATTTTGAGAAAATAAGTTGTCCACATAGGCCTATCACAGGATATTGAATGATTCCATATCCGCGCATAGGAAATGTCCATGTGTGATATTCAGAGTAATCCCAATATCATATGTCTAAAAGAAAATAGTTTTGATATATAGTTTTTTACATTAGAACTTGAAAAACATTGGAACAAAGACATCTGGATTGTTTTGATAGAGTTGAAGTCTGAAGTTTACATATGTAACAGTATAACTTTAGTCCGTCCCCTCGCCCCGACAAGGGCGCGAACCAGGGACCTCTGCACACAACAGCCACCCTCGAAGCATCGTTACCCATCGCTCCACAAAAGCCACGGCCCTTGCAGAGCAAGGGGAACCACTACTTCAAGGTCTCAAAGCGAGTGACGTCACCGATTGAAACGCTATTAGCGCGCACCACCGCTAACTAGCTAGCCATTTCACATCGGTTACATAAGTTGGGTGAATTTTGTCCCATTCCACCTGACAGAGCTGGTGTAACTGAGTCAGGTTTGTAGGCCTCCTTGCGCGCACACGCTTATTCAGTTCTGCACACAAATTTTCTATAGGATTGAGGTCAGGGCTTTGTGATTGCCACTCCAATACCTTGACTTTGTTGTCCTTAAGCCATTTTGCCACAACTTTGGAAGTATACTTGGGGTTATTGTCCATTTGGAAGACCCATTTGCGACCAAGCTTTAACTTCCTGACTGATGTCTTGAGATGCTGCTTCAATATATCCACATAATTTCCCTTCCTCATGATGCCATCTATTTTGTGAAGTGCACCAGTCCCTCCTGCAGCAAAGCACCCCCACAACATGATGCTGCCACCTCCGTGCTTCACGGTTGGGATGATGTTCATCGGCTTGCAATCCTCCCCCTTTTTCCTCCAAACATAACAATGGTCATGATGGCCAAAACTTTATATTTTTGTTTCATCAGACCAGAGGCCATTTCTCCAAAAAGTACAATCTTTGTCCCCATGTGCAGTTGCAAACCGTAGTCTGGCTTTTTTTATGGCGGTTTTGGAGCAGTTGCTTCTTCCTTGCTGAGCAGCCTTTCAGGTTATGTCGATATAGGACTCATTTTACTGTGGATATAGATACTTTTGTACCTGTTTCCTCCAGCATCTTCACAAGGTCCTTTGCTGTTCTGGGATTGATTTGCACTTTTCACACCAAAGTGCGAACGTGCAAGATAAGTTTAATGCTAGCTAGCAACTTACCTTGGCTCCTTGCTACACTTGCGTAACAGGTGGTCAGCCTGCCACGCAGTCTTCTCGTGGACTGCAATGTAATCGGCCCTAATTAATCGGCCATGCTGATCGGTCAACCTCTAGTCATAATACCCATAAAACCTAGCGGTCAAAATAGGAAACGGTTCCAATCGTTTTTCCACCGTGTATTTTTCCCATACGGGATTTTAGAAACACTTCAAATAAGGTCTGTGTTTCATGTAGGCTTACCCTAGCGTGACATTTTGATAACCGTGTAAATCTCTCTCAGACAAGGTGACTTATCAATATATTTGCCTGTATTTACCCCCCCAAAATGAAATTATAATTAGCTACTAATGTGGCTATCATACAGAACATGAAATACCCTGACCGGTTTGGACGAGATTGACGAATTGAGGCAAAGGTAATAATCTCTGCATTAACAATCTAATGTTAGCTAAATGTAGTAATGAATTTATTGTTTACATTTCTTTGACAATTCTTCTAAGTTGACAAGTCTGCGACCTGTCATGGGCAAGTTTTAAAATTACACAATACCTGTTAGCAAAGGTGTCAGCTAGAGATGACATGCAGGGATTTGTAGTCTTTCATGATGTCTACTTTCATGCTAATTAGCATTAAGGACATTTGAGTGTAAATAGAGACGACTATATTGATAGAAGTCACCTTGTTCAATAGAGATTTACAAGAATATCAAAATGTCTCGCCAGGGTAAGCCTATGGAAAATCCCCTATGTGAAAAATGAATGGTGGAAAACAATTGGAACCATTTCCCTGTTCGACCACTAGGTTTTATGGGTATTATGACTCGTACACTGTGGGGCTCTATAGAGAGAATTAGTAATGGCATCTATTTTCGGCACTAATTTTGCCATGGTTCACTGGGCAAAGCCTATGGGGAAAATGTATGCCGTTTTTATAGGGTGTTTGGATAAATGCCAAAATAAGGTCGGTTGTAAACACAGGTTTAGGATATCTCATAGGTTTTGTTCTACAATCTTTATCAGCTAACGTCACTTCTTGTGAATGTTGAAGAATTTATGTAATAAAAAAAGCATATAAATCACAAAGGCTTCATAATTCATTAAGGTCATATTTACTGACTGCTATTATCTCATAGAACAAAACGTATAAGATCTCCTTAGCCTGTGCTTATCTTATTTTTGGTATTTATTCCAAAACCCACATTTTTCCCATTGGGATGGATGAACGAGCCAAAGGTAACTCATTTCTTTATTTTAATTCTACAAGCTGGCGAGATCTAAAGCTCTGTTTAGCTCAACATTGACATGATTGGTTGACGGTAAGTGGGGGCGGTTCTTCCTGTATAAACAAACTCCCTTCCTTGACTACTTCCTTCCATCAAATCAAATTTTATTTGTCACATACACATGGTTAGCAGATGTTAATGCGAGTGTAGCGAAATGCTTGTGCTTCTAGTTCCGACAATGCAGTAATAACCAACGAGTAATCTAACCTAACAATTCCACAACAACTACCTTATACACACAAGTGTAAAGGGATAAAGAATATGTACATAAAGATATATGAATGAGTGATGGTACAGAACGGCATAGGCAAGATGCAGTAGATGGTATCGAGTACAGTATATACATGAGATGAGTAATGTAGGGTATGTAAACATTATATTAAGTGGCATTGTTTAAAGTGGCTAGTGATAAATCTTTTACATCAATTTCCATTATTAAAGTGGCTGTCAACTGTACCGCAGGAATAGAATGTAAAACACAGTGGATAGATGTGGTGGCAGCTGTTGAGAAGTACTTGGGTGTACAATATTTTACTGCAGTTACAAGGTGTTTTGAAGGATAATATCCCGTCCTCCCAGGCTGCTGGCCTGGTGTAGAATCAGAGGGCCAAAGTAGTGGTATAACGATGAGGTTTTAATGGGTGTAGGGTTAGTTGGTTTTTCACAAAGTGTAATGAATTAATACTACAGAATAGTAGGCTGATGCACAGCCAATACACTAGGTGGGGGCGTGCACCTATAATAATTGTTTGCGGACCGCCATAACACTAAAGAAGAAGAAGACCACTTCCTTCACAACGGCTCTAGATCTGGTCTGTAAAGCGAAATAATTATAAATACAATTTTATTGGTCACATACTTGTGTTTAGCAGATGTTATTGCGGGTGTAGCGAAATGCACTGACTAATGTGGAGGTTGCATAGCTGTAAATGCTGCATGGTTCGCTGCACGGATAGCTCTGCTGTAATCAGTCTGGTATTTTATAGGCTTCACTTACTGGGCATCAGACAATTAAAACTACCTGGACTCTCGAAGAGGACATTGTTCCAACAGACTCTCGGGTGGAGTTAGACGATAACAGACATCAGGATTCTTGGTGAATAGGGGGTTGGATGTTTTATTGACTTTAATAGATTAAAATCTTATCCAGGATCTTTCTGAAGTAAGATTAGGCTACATCAGACATATATTTGTCACAACGTAAGTTGAGTGTTGATATGTAAATTTACTTTTGTTCCCAAGTATAAGGGATTTGCGTCAATTCAAATCTGGTATCAGGACAAAATGTGATTCAGAGTGCCCGAATATATTTTAAGTATTTTTATTAAACTCAAGCGATAAATGGTAAATTCAATTTTCGTATATACGGGTTCACTGTAACACCTTGCAGGGTAGAACAGGGAACTGGCAGGAGGTAAGTAAACAGCTGTTCTTATACCGTGATAGACGTAGTTCCAACCCGTCTGTTGGCCTATCACAGTGGAGGCTGAGCGTGGTTTAAACTTTGCTCAGCCTATCGCCGGCGCTCAGACTGGTCCCAGCCTCTTGGCACTCTTTGGTGTCTGGCGCTGTTGCTGTGCAGATTACGCTCCCTCACCCCAGAGATTGAGGTCAGACAGCTCTGCAACATTGTCTGAGCTATTTGCACCTGCATACAAAGCACACTGTTCTCACTCAAGGCTAACCACTGCTTCCCAGCACACTTATCTGGGGCTAACTGTTACTTCCAGCACACACACACAGACACCCAGGCGCCCAGGGCAACAGTTGCTAATATTTAATCACGTGATGTAGTTTTGGGTTATAGTGCAATAAACACAGATCCTCACACAAGGCAATGCGCAACAAGCAGCTAAAGTCAGAACCATGGAGAAATAATGAGGCCAAGCCTACACCTTGCAGTAGCGGTGTGTAGGTAAAAACACCAGGGAAGCCAAGACAGAAAAATAGCCATATTACATGTGGTGATAATTGCGTTGTTATAACGTGTTAGTTCATATGCCTTGACACAGCTGACAGCAGAAGACAGTGTCAGAATACATTCAACCACACCTTTGTTACATCATAAAACTAGAGAGCAACATCTGTCCTGTTAAGTTCACAAAAAATGTTGCATGTAACAGTTACATGACCTTCAGAACGGTCAAGCAAGTGAATGTTTTCTGAATACTAAACAACTATTGATTTACAGTTACCGCAAGTCAAAAAGGAAACAGGTGCTGCCTCCACTGTTCAAGCACCAATTCAACTTCAACATCATCTAATTTAGTCTTCTACAGTGACAACTAAAATATACCAAAAACCAGGGGTACAACTTTCACTGGGATGGAGTATACATGCCCCCCACATTCTGAAATTGCATCTTTGACCCCCCCAGTTTTATAATTGGAATGTGATACTAAATGTGGCAACGGTGTGCTTTAGGACCGTGCGGATCAATCAATCAATCAAGTTTATTTTATATAGCCCTTCGTACATCAGCTAATATCTCGAAGTGCTGTACAGAAACCCAGCCTAAAACCCCAAACAGCAAGCAATGCAGGTGTAGAAGCACGGTGGCTAGGAAAAACTCCCTAGAAAGTCCAAAACCGAAGAAGAAACCTAGAGAGGAACCAGGCTATGAGGGGTGGCCAGTCCTCTTCTGGCTGTATGCCTCCAAGAGGTCGAGTAGGCTGTTTGTAGTGTGTATCTGGATAAAGAATGTAAATTATTATGCCCCCCCCCCCCCCACACACTTCTAAAACCAAAGTTGCGCCCCTGCCAAAACGATTTAGTCCCATCAACCTAAGCTAAATATGATGCGTCTATCCATGGTACTGATTTCTGTGTGTGCGTGCAAGTAGAAGAAAAAAAACATGTTGTGTGTCCCAACTTATGTTCCCTGAACGGTCTAGGACTCTGTCATACAGTACACGCTTTTCGTTTTTTTTTGTCCAAGGCTACCTGGCTAAGATGCTTGCTCGCTAGCCTAGTAACCTCCATTCATGGGCAACGATGCGCCAGGCCAGCTAGTTAATAGCCCCTTTTCAAATTATTACTATTTTTGAAGTAATTGTGAGATGCTCATCTCACTACACACTGGCAAAAAAATATATTTGGACAATTATTATTTTCTATTTTATTGTTTTAGATTCCCTTATATTGTATTCATGAGTGTTCAGTATTTTCTGTGCCTACTTTGCTAAAATTATTGCGTTGGATTAAAATGGCACGCCCACACCCTAGAAACTGAGGTCAGACAGTTCTGCAACATTGTTGAGCTATTTACACCTGCATAGAAAACATACTGTTCCCGCTCAAGGTTAACCACAGCTTCTCAGCACACTATCTGGGGCAAAATGTTACTTCCAGCACACACACACAGACACCCCCATTATAGGCTAAGCATATTTTCAATCCTCACACTGTAGCTTCCATAAAGTGATGATTGGAATTAAAAAGTTTGAATAACTTTTGGGGTGGAACAGGTTTTATTACATTTGATCATTTATCACTCTCACGTGCACATTTCTGTCCATTAAGACCCAACAATGTGCTACCTTTTTTGTGACAATGCTAACATATTTTCAGCCAAATCTATCTAACCTGGTCAGCAACTTGGATGCTTGGCAACAATACTGCAGCTATTAGCTAACATTAGCTTGCTTGTCCAAAGTCCAGCTAGCCTCTGTAGCTAGCTAACAACAGTCAGCTGAAAGCTGCTAGCTAACCTACAGGCAAAGAAAGGTAGCTAGCTGTAATGGTTTATGGAAGTTTTGTTACACAAACAACAACTTCAGCCATTGTCCTGATCCAGACAACAATAGCTGACATCGACACAGAAGCTGGCTAACGATAGCTAGTAAACAGCACGTTGTGCAGTGCAGTGAGCAAATGCATGCTGGCTAGCATCAGAACAAACTCCTTTTCAAACATCCAGAATAAATTAAAATATGCGCCTTCTCCTGTCTAATTAAAATATTTAATCTAAATCTGTGCAGATCAACAGTGCCAAACTAAGAACTTTGCCAATTGACCGGCTTGATTGTTTTTACAGCTCCGATCTGGATGCTGGACTAGCCCATGTGTTGGATATTTGTCAACAACTCTGCCATGCACTGCCATTCCAGTGGTGCTGCACTAGGGGTGGGGGCTAATGGGGGCAAGAGAATATGATATGAAATATATATTTTCTCAGTAGCATGCATTGGTAAAACAAAGGTTTAAGGAAATACAGGCAGGGACCACATTACTGCAAGACAAAATCATTTGGTCAATTAATCACGATGGTCTCGTAAGTATTAAAGCAGTGTGTTAACTTAATTTAAACTATTAAACTCAATAAATAAATCATTGTGAAGACCCTGGTCCTTCCCCCACCTGCAGCCAACCAGTCCCAGGGGTCCCCTCAAGGAGGTTTAGTGACAGACAGCTGTAGGGTACTTTGCTTTATAAAATAAGCAACAACAGCTCAGACCAATTCCAGCATTTAATTTAATCATATGTTTTATAGTGTTAAATATGTCATTATAGTGTTGCATGTTTTATGGTGTTACATAATATTTTATAGTGTTAAATAATGGTAGGTCTACATCATGTTTCTTTGTATCTGCAGGAACATGCCCTCACGCAAGCTCCACTTCTGCCTACATAATATGTTAAGGATTTAAAAAAATATATATATATATATTTTTTATTTTATTTATTTCACCTTTATTTAACCAGGTAGGCTAGTTGAGAACAAGTTCTCATTTGCAACTGCGACCTGGCCAAGATAAAGCAAAGCAATCCGACACATACAACAACACATATTTACACATGGAATAAACAAAACATACAGTCAATAATACAGTAGAAAAAAAGAAAACAAAAAATCTATATACAGTGAGTGCAAATGAGGTAAGTTAAGGCAATAAATAGGCCATGGTGGTGAAGTAATTACAATATAGCAATTAAACAATGGAATGGTAGATGTGCAGAAGATGAATGTGCAAGTAGAGATACTGGGGTGCAAAGGAGCAAGATAAATAAATAAATACAGTATGGGATGAGGTAGGTAGATAGATGGGCTATTTACAGATGGGCTATGTACAGGTGCAGTGATCTGTGAGCTGCTCTGACAGCTGGTGCTTAAAGCTAGTGAGGGAGATATGAGTCTCCAGCTTCAGAGATTTTTGCAGTTCGTTCCAGTCATTGGCAGCAGAGAACTGGAAGGAGAGGCGGCCAAAGGAGGAATTGGCATTGGGGGTGACCAGTGAGATATACCTGCTGGAGCGCGTGCTACGAGTGGGTGCTGCTATGGTGACCAGTGAGCTGAGATAAGGCGGGGCTTTACCTAGCAGAGACTTGTAGATAACCTGTAGCCAGTGGGTTTGGCGACGAGTATGAAGCGAGGGCCAACCAACGAGAGCGTACAGGTCGCAATGGTGGGTAGTATATGGGGCTTTGGTGACAAAACGGATGGCACTGTGATAGACTGCACCAGTTTGTTGAGTAGAGTGTTGGAGGCTATTTTATAGATGACATCACCGAAGTCGAGGATCGGTAGGATGGTCAGTTTTACGAGGGTATGTTTGGCAGCATGAGTGAAGGATGCTTTGTTGTGATATAGGAAGCCGATTCTAGATTTAATTTTGGATTGGAGATGTTTTATGTGAGTCTGGAAGGAGAGTTTACAGTCTAACAAGACACCCAGGTATTTGTAGATGTCCACGTATTCTAAGTCAGAGCCGTCCAGAGTAATGAATACAACTGAAGAAGTCTTGAACTCAATATTCTACTGAAGTACTTGCTATTAAATGTACTTAAGGATCAAACAAAAGTAAATTTGAAGGTTTTGTAAACCTATCAGATGCTTACTAATTGTAATCAACTTAAACCTCAGACTCCTCACTCTCTACCACAATCACCCTCTTTGCACGGTCCATGAAGTCTGGCCTCCTGCTCCTGACAGAGTCCTGGTGCCACAGCATCACAGCTTTTATCGGATCATACTCCCTGATCTCTGGAGAGGACAGCTGGACCATAAGGAGATCTGACAGTGTATCAGACTTTAGGTTGGACCACCAATCAGTTTTCATCTGTTTCATTGTATTCAAACCTCTTTCATATTCAGCTGTGATGCTGGACGGGCGAGCAGGTGCGGGCAGTGATCGATTGAATAGCATGCATTTAGTTTTACTTGCGTTTAAGAGCAGTTGGAGGCCACGGAAGGAGAGTTGTATGGCATTGAAGCTCGTCTGGAGGTTAGTTAACACAGTGTCCAAAGAGGGGCCAGAAGTATACAGAATGGTGTCGTCTGCGTAGAGGTGGATCAGAGAATCACCAGCAGCAAGAGCAACATCATTGATGTATACAGAGAAGAGAGTCGGCCCGAGAATTTAACCCTGTGGCACACCCAAAGAGACTGCCAGAGGTCCGGACAACAGGCCCTCCGATTTGACACACTGAACTCTATCAGAGAAGTAGTTGGTAAACCAGGGGAGGCAATCATTTGAGAAACCAAGGCTGTCGAGTCTGCCAATAAGAATGTGGTGATCGACAGAGTCGAAAGCCTTGGCCAGGTCGATGAATACGGCTGCACAGTAATGTCTCTTATCGATGGCGGTTATGATGTCGTTTAGAACCTTGAGCGTGGCTGAGGTCAACCCATGACCAGCTCTGAAACCAGATTGCATAGTGGAGAAGGTACGGTGGGATTCGAAAGGGTCGGTAATCTGTTTGTTAACTTGGCTTTCGAAGACCTTAGAAAGACAGGGTAGGATAGATATAGGTCTGTAGCAGTTTGCGTCTAGAGTGTCACCCCCTTTGAAGAGGGGGATGACCGCGGCAGCTTTCCAATCTTTGGGAATCTCAGACGATACGAGAATCCCTAGTTATCTTTCTGTCCTCCCTAACTGTGCACTTGTTCACTATCCCTTAACTGATTTGAAAGGAAATGGCTGTTATTAAACATATGGTGGATTCTCCCACTAGCCCATGACTCCACCAATCCAATGCCGTTTTTTTTCTCTTTGGTACAATTTTCATAAATATGTTGTAGATTTTCGTAACTGTAAGTACAACGATGTTCCTGTCATTTGTTAACAATACATTTAACTATAATTAATCAAACTGCTAAAAACTGAATTACGAAAGCAAAATTATAAAGTGTCAAGTTTACGTACAGTATTAAAAAAAATATGAAATTTGAAATGATGGTGTAGAAATACTTGGGTGTGAAATTACAGTTTATTCCACTCATTATCTGAATGTTGTTGATTTTTAGATGTGGCTGCTGTTACAGTAACAAGTCACATAGAAAAGTGGATCTTGAACAATGTTGCATGGGGCAGAAATTTCACCAGGCTACACCAATACCTTTTTACTGTAGGTTTCTACTACATGTTACAATACCCCTATATCTGATGGTTACTTCTATGTATGTACTGTATAAGAATACTGAAACTGTAAGACTGACTTTTTTCTCAACATGCTCCAAGTGGGATAACGAGCAGCAGCAGTTCTACTGTTTAGGTTTTTCATCGCTGGTTATTTGAACAAACCATGATTTAGCAGGTGATACCATCTTTCACACGTTGGAAGGGGAGGCGACATTCGGCCCGTATCTTGAAAGGGGGGGTGGAGCTTTCCGATTCGGTTCTGCTCTTTGTTCTACCATCAAGTTTTATACGTTTTTACATTTTGTAAAAAATATTCCAATTCAATTTTGAAAAATTTGCCAAAGTGAAATATACAAGACATTTGTGGAAAGTAATGAACGATGACACACTTCAGGAGAAAGGAGGTATTATAAGGATGCAGCCATCAATCAGAGATTTGGACTAAAGTAATAAAACAAATTGGTCTAATGATATTCTATGTACAATACTTCCTGTGGTCACCAGGACAGAGCTAGTCCGTCCCCCTCCAACCTGCCGGAGTCCCCTGGTCACAACTCTCCTGGTAGCGCCTTACTGCTGGATCTGAAGAGGGTGTCTGTGCGGCTGGTCGACTGCAGGAAAACACCAGGGCAGAGTGGAACTGTGAGAGAAGGACACGAGGGAGATTTGATTTCATCAAGTAAGAACAATGGGGGGATGGATGAGACTACAATCTGCTTCTGTAACTTCTGTTAATTGATTGATAAACAATATACACTCAGTGGACAGTAAATTGTCGATTCAGTTTCGTGAACGGAGGATCGTGTTCCTAATAAACTGGCCATAGAGTATTTATTAAAGAGGGAGGCAGGTAGCCTAGTGGTTAATGCCAGTATTCGCAAGGTTGCTGGTTTGAATCTCTGAGCCAATTAGGTAAAACATCTTCCTGTGCTCTTGAGCAAGGTACTTAACCCTGATTGCTCCTGTAAGTCGCTCTGGATAAGAGCGTCTGCTAAATAACAGATTTTTAAAAATAAATGTTTTAAATATTATTTATGGACTTATATTTCCAAAACCTAGTTATTTCATGTTATCGTTTTACAGGGGAAACACCGTACCGTTGTTCTCTCAGTGGGAGGGGCTTATCATCTGGGGAGCCTCAACAACATCATGTTGCTGACGAGACAGAGAAGAGTGTCTCCAGATCAGAACATCTCAAGAAACACCAGCAGGGACGTACAGGGAAGAAACATCACTACTGCTGCTCTGACTGTGGGAAGAGTTTCACAAGCCAGAGTGGCTTCATTATTCACTGTGATCAGTGTGGGAAGAGTTTTGCTGCATCTAACACCTTCAAATCTAATGTAAGAATTCATACAGGGGAGAAGCCTTACCTCTGCCTTGATTGTGGGAAAAGTTTTGTTAGTGCAGGAGCCTTAACCATACACCAGCGTGTACACACTAGAGAGAAGCCTTATAGCTGTGATCAGTGTGGGAAGAGCTTTCCTCAAGCTTCCTCCCTGACTAGACACCAGCTAATACACACTGGAGAGAGACCTCATCTTTGTCTATGTGGGAAGAGCTTTGATGTAGCTTCCACCCTGACTGTACACCAGCGAACACACACTGGAGAGAAGCCTTATAGCTGTGATCAGTGTGGAAAGAGCTTTGCTGTATCAGGAAAACTAACTAGACACCAGCGAATACACACAGGAGAGAAGCCTTATAGCTGTGGTCAGTGTGGGAAGAGCTTTGCTGTATCAGAAAAACTAACTGTACACCAGCGAATACACACAGGGGAGAAGCCTTATAGCTGTGGTCAGTGTGGGAAGAGCTTTTCTCAATCAGTAAACCGGAATTTACACCAGCGAACACACACAGGAGAGAAGCCTTATAGCTGTGGTCAGTGTGGGAAGAGCTTTTCTCAATCAGTATACCGGAATGTACACCAGCGAACACACACAGGAGAGAAACCTTATAGCTGTGATCAGTGTGGAATGAGCTTTTCTGTAGTTTCCTCCCTGATTAGACACCAGGCAACACACACTGGAGAGAAGCCTTATAGCTGTGATCAGTGTGGGAAGAGCTTTGCTGTATCAGAAAATCTAACTACACACCAGCGCATACACACTGGAGAGAAGCCTTATAGCTGTGGTCAGTGTGGGAAGAGCTTTGCTTTATCAGAACACCTAACCATACACCAGCGTGTACACACAGGAGAGAAGCCTTATAGCTGTGGTCATTGTGGGAAGAGCTTTGCTCTAGCTTCCACCCTGACTGCACACCAGCGAACACACACTGGAGAGAAGCCTTATATCTGTGGTCAGTGTGGGAAGAGCTTTGCTCAAGCTTCCACCCTGACTAGACACCAGCGAACACACACTGTAGAGAAACCTTATAGCTGTGATCAGTGTGGGAAGAGCTTTAATCAGTCAAGGACCCTGAAATCACACAAGCTAACACACGCTGGTGAGAAAGAAGCCTTATTCATGTGATCAGTGTGGGAATTGTTTCAGTCAGTTATGAACCCTTTATTCACACCAGTGAACACACACTGGAGAAGGAAACTTATGCCTGTCTATGTGGGAAGAGCTTTGTTTATTTAGGGCCAATGAGAAAACACCAGAAAGCACAAACTTGCTGTATTTCTTCTCCCTCCCTTCTGGCACCGGTTCCAGATCCATAAATAAAGGCTCAGTAGAAAACATCCAGTGAACAGTCATATCCATCTCCCATTCTTAAACAGTTGCCTCAGTCTGATCACCATGGTAACCTCTGGAGCATAATATGCAGCTCTGATCTGGGATCAGGTCTCCACTGTGTCTATGTAATATCACACATTGATCTAAATGGATAAATGTTATCATAGGAAATGTTATAGGGAACCTGTGTGTGTGTGTGGGAGGGATGTTGATAGTTGTATATTCTTCCATATACTCATGATACTATTATTATGAAATGTCATTATGTAGAATAATGTTTCAACAATAGGTGTATATTCATGTATTCAATTGATCAATACATTCAATCCATTATCTTCTAAACAAGAAGTTATCACTTAAATTGTGTATTTTATAAATCTGTATTGATTAAAATGATCCCAAATCTAATCCATAATATATTGGATAATTATTTCCATGAGTTCAAGGCAAGAACTATGTATACTGTGTCTTGTAACAACGGTTAATGTAATAACTTTTAGATTTATAATGTAATAA